>NC_043024.1:4413371-4593371 GCF_006345805.1 Octopus sinensis
GCTTTGTTTAGTAACACAGATGTGGAGACACATGGCCTAGTGGTTAGAGCAGTGGACTCGCGGTCGAGGGATCGCGGGTTCGAATTTCAGACTGGAAGTCATGCCGCATTTCTGAAGCAATGAATAAAAAAATATTATGAATATATATATATATATATATCTTTTTTCCTTATTTTACTTAAATCGTTCATTTTCTTCATCACAATACACATCCTTTACAATTATTCCTAATATTTCTTTTCTTTTCTGCCTTTTTAAATTATTGACAAGACTTCATAAGGATCTTTTCCTTTTGAACGGCAGTTTGTAACATAATTTCTAGGTAACTAAAAAGTTTTAAACTTCGTATACTGGTAGAATGTGTTTATAAAACATCATTTTCTCTTGGTTTTATTGAGAAAATTGTATAGTTTGTAAGATATTTCGTCTGAAAATCCGAGCATTTCGGCGATTTTAACCATTCAATTACCTCCATTCAACTAAAATCATTTGCTGCATCCAAAACTGAGACAACATCCTGTAACTAACCATAAACCTTCCCCTAACCCTAACACTAAATTTTTTTCTTAATTGTTAAATTAATTTAATTGTTACGCGTGTAAAAAAAACTAAAACAATGGAAAATAACTTAAGCAAGCGTGTGTATAAAATTATAGAATTATTTTGTTTGTTAATTATTTAAATTATTTGCCATTCCTTTAGTTTTTTTTTACACGCGTAACAATTAAATTAATTTAAAAATTAAGAAAAAAAAATTTAGGATTTGGGGTAGGTTTAGGGTTAGTTACAGGATGTTGTCTCAGTTTTAGACGCAGCAAATGATTTTAACTGTAAAGAGAGCATAGGATAATTAAAATTCGAAAAATTAAACTACGTTAAACAAACAGATTACAATTTTCTCAAGAAAGCCAAGAGAAAAAAATGTTTTATTTTGACACATTCTACCAGTATACGAAGTTTTAAAGTTAACTAGAAATTGTCTGCTGTTCAAAAGGAAAAGATCATTTCATATATATATGCAAGTTGTAAATTGAAATGACGGAGAAGAACTAGCAAAAATAAAGACATTTTTAAAATGTTTCACACAAATGCCGATCCATGTGAACCATCCTCTTTTCGTTTCAGTATTTCGAGTGCACAATCTAATTTTTATATATTCTCCATTTTTCAGTAATTACATCGTAATTTCCCTGCATTTAAATAAATTCTTAGATTTACAAGCCAAATATAAAGGAAAATGTTGTGTAATCAAGGTATTGCACTGACACAAAGCAATGTAAGAAATAACCAAAACTGGAACGGAATGTCTAAAAGAAAATAAAACAAGTATTCGAATGTCAGCCTTACTTACTTTCATATAATTTCGGCTTTGTTTAGTGAGATTCTTTTAATTTAATTATTCAACACGTCAGAATAAGCAAATGTACGTAAAATGACACATATACAATAGAAATGCTTAAATAAATATAATACTCACATAGAAATATCTGTATATATATAGAGAGAGAGTCACCGAGGAAAATGTGAGAATATGATGAAGCAGTGAGGTCTGGAGTCTGAGTGGACAATGACAGCTTCAAGAGAATATCTAGATTTTTAATAGCAAACGTTGATTTATATTTTACAGATGAATTTAATAAAGAATACTGTACGGATTTCTTTACACACTTAATTATCAAACGTGTGTATATTCAATTGGGTTCTCTCTTAAACAAGGAAACAGAATTGGAAAGATTTAGCAATTAACAGACGAGGGGAAATCACTCTATTTCTAATATCCGTTTTTAATTAAGAGCATAAATTCGTAAAAGGCTTTCTTGCTCCTGTTTCTTACGCATTTTTATTGCTTGATCGGTTCCACTTTACAACTGATATTTAAGAGAAAACCCAATCAAATATATACACGATTGGTAATTAAATTTCTAAAGAAACAAATACAGCTTTTACGATTATGTGGACCTGAAAAATATTAATTAACGTTTGTTGTAAAAATCTAGAAATATATATATATATATATATATATATATATATATATTACTGTGTAAGTATTATATTTATATAAACATTTCTATTATATATGTGTCATGCCATATATCTGATTGTTTCGATGTGTTGAGTAAGTTAAAAGGATACTACTTAAGAAGAGTGCTCCCGGTGCGTGCACTCGCGTATCCGCCCTAGCTAGTCGATCCTTACTTTGTGTTTTTGTTTTATTTACTTTGTGTTTTATTTACTTTCTTTTTAAAACATTATTTACCTTGGGTAAAAAAAGATTATGTATTTTGTGTTTTATTTACTTTCCTACGTAGTCGTTGTAGGATCGACTAATCACGACTAGCTAGCGCGGATGCGTGAGTGCGCGCACCTGAACCACTCTAATTAAGTAATACCTGTTAAAAGAAAGAGTTTCACTAAACAAAAAAATATTTTATAAACACATTCTACCAGTTTACGAAATTAAAAATTTTTTAGTTACCGAGAAATTGTGTTAAAAACTGCCGTCCAAACCGAAAAGATCCAGGCTGTTATTTTAATACTTTCATTCTGTTTGTTTTCCTTTAGACATTTCATTGCACTTTTGGTTATTTCCTATATTCGTTAACGTCAGATCTGGAGGCATCGAATTGTGGCCCTTTCCAATGAATAGCATCCCGCAAACGTCACAGTAGAACTCCTGGTTTACTGTCTGACCAGGTGGAGCATACTCATGATGAACAATCCCCTGGAGTCGAAGAAAACGGTCAACAGTGTCTTCACATTCGTCAGTCATGGAGAGGTCGAGGTTTTCTTCGTCTCAGACCACAATTGGTATTTCACTGGTGGTGCCTTGCATGCTAATGCACAATCTCTACATGATTTTTACCAAATTTTGAATGTCCCAGTCCATTGCTGGCCAATACACATGACTCCCCATCAAAGCTTACAGTCATGACATCCCCGGGGGTTCACAATGAAATTCATGTAATGTCCTTTTCTGTACTGCAGTTGGTTCTACCACTCTTTGTGTTTACATTAATACATTGTCACAGATTTTCCTGCTTCATTGGTGTGTCTAGGAGTTGTTATTACAATACGTGTGTCCAATATATGATAGAAACTTCTTAAAAATGATGAGATTGGATAAGTTTAATACTTCTACAATTTAGCAAAATAGAAGAGTTATAAAATTGCACTTTTGAATATCTACCTTTTAAACATATTCTATATCTTATGTTATTTTTTCTATTCTTTCAGAAAATCACATGAAATTGGCTAAAAAGTATTTTTTACTTTTAAAGAATCATCAATATGTATCATGTTTGAAAGACTCTGCAAAGATATTCTACAAACGTATACTCCTTCTTCTATAAAACATTGCTGAGTTACAGTAAAATATTTCCTCTGAGATAGAAAGCATTTCTTTACTTCTGTGTCTTAAATGTGCAAGAGATAATTTTCTCTTTTAAATATACTTTGATAGATTTCCAAAGAGTATTTGCGACATTTTTAAATATTGGCATTGATCACATTTAGAAGAAATATAAGAAAAGTGATATTTGTTTGGAAAAATCTATAAGAGCAAAAAGAAGCAAAATATCCATAAATTTTGGTGAGAGGAAAATTATTTTTGAAAAGTTGTTGATCTGTACAACTGGAAGGTTCAGTTTTATTTTTCTTGAAGAGATGTCGGAAGAATTAGGAAAATCATCATATGACTGTGACAAAGAGTCATTCTTAGACGAAAGTAAATTCAACCAACACAAACAAATTCATGCAGGGGAACAACCATATCACTGTGATATCTGTGGTAAATTATTGTCTGACAGGAATAGCTTAACTCAACACAAACGTGTCCATACAGGAGAGAAACCATATACCTGTGATATCTGTGGTAAATCATTCTCTGTTGGCAGTAGTTTAACTAAGCACAAACGTATTCATACAGGAGAGAAACCATATCACTGTGATATCTGTGGTAAATCATTCTCTGATGGCAGTAGCTTATCGAAACACAAACGTATTCATACAGGGAAGAAACCATATCGCTGTGATATCTGTGGTAAATCTTTCTCTGAAAGCAGCAGCTTAATTAAACACAAGCGTATTCATACAGGAGAGAAGCCATATACCTGTGATATCTGTGGTACATCATTCTCTCGAAGCGATAGCTTAATTCAACACAAACGGGTTCATACAGGAGAGAAACCATATCACTGTGATATCTGTGGTAAATCATTCTCTCAAAGATGTAGCCTAACACCACACATACGTATCCATACAGGAGAGAAACCATATTCCTGTGATATCTGTGGTAAATCATTCTCTCATAGCTGTAGCTTAACTACTCACAAATGGGTTCATACAGGGGAGAAACCATATCACTGTGATATCTGTAGAAGATCATTCTCTGAAAGCAGCAGCTTAACTAAACACAAGCGTATTCATACAGGGTAGGAACCATAACCTTGTAATATGTGGTAAATCATTCTCTCAGAACCGTGGCTTAACTCACCACAAACGTATTCATACAGGGGAGAAACCATATCTCTGTGATATCTGTGGTAAATCATTCTCTCATAGTGGTAGCTTATCTCAACACAAACGTATTCATACAGGGTAGAAACCATACCCCTGTTATATCTGTGGTAAGACGTTCTCTGGAAACAGTCACTTAACTATCCACAAATGCATTCACACTCAAGAAAAATCAATTCACAGTGATATCTCTGGCAAATCATTTACACAAAATCATTTCTGATTTAAACAGAAGTCTTTCCTTATGAAGTGGGTCCATAACACAGTGATATTTGTTGTACAACATTTCCTCAGAAGGACAAAGGACATATCTTATAAAGACATCCACAGAATATAGAAACTATATGAATGTGACATCTATAGTAAATCTTTGACATGAAATCATCCATTATTGAATCAAAAGAGCATTGACAGAGGAAGGAAAACATATCACTGTGATGTTAAACCTGAATCATTCTTTCAAAATGGTGAATTGTTTGTACACAGTCCTATTAATATGAAAGATATAACTGTAACCTAAGCTATTTGTGCTAAATCAATCTATGAAAATGGATCAATTATTGAAATGTAAATGCATTCATACAGAAGAGGAACCACGATGATGATGATGATCCTCATCATTTAAAATTCTCCTATTCATGCTTCTGTGGATCAAATAGAATTCATTGATGGAGATTTTCTACATCTGGGTATCTTTCTTATGACCAATCTTCATCTGTTTCCAAGCAAGGAAATATCTTCCCTGGTGAGACATATTTTACGCAGAGGACTGGAAATGAAGAACTGCACAAGTATGACGATCATGATGGCCATTTACGGACATCACATAATATCTGGACAAGGGTACACTCACTTGTGCATACACACACACACTCACACACGTGTATATATGAAGAATTTCTTATAGGAGATATTTTACATGTTTTCTCTTAGTCTAAAAGTTTGTAATTCCTATTAGGTAATGAAACACATGTAATGCTGAATAAATACTATCAAACTGTTTTCCAGTCTCCTTATGTGATATGTAATTACTCTGCAAAAAATATTATCCAAACCTCAGACAAAAATAATATTTATGTATATATATAATAACCAGCTGTTATGCTTTCATTAGATTAGTGGAATAAATGGGATGGGGACAGAAGTGGAGAAAATGGAGGGAGAAATAGTGTAAGGTGATCTTATAATAATTCTGCTTCTCGTTCTGTTACTTAGCTCGTCAGTAACACTTTCATGTTATTAGAGAAAAGGGGGTAGAGAGAGAAAAGATGATAAGACAAAGAGTGAGGCAAATAAAGAAAGAATGTGGCGGCTGGTGGGTTTGGACTGAGCATCTTTGAATACACTCAAAAAATGGTGTGGAAAAAATTATTTCACACCAAAGTACAAACGGGCCCTTTATGAAAAACAAGGACGGGTCATTCGAAGCTTTCTATCCCCAGTAAAGAACCAGATCATCCTCGCAATTTCGGCTGATTAATCTTGAAATTGCTCCAATCTGGCCAGCCCGAAGGAAAAACTAAGCTAAGAGCATCAGATTCCTTGGAAGAAAGCATGGCATGTATACGAAAATAAGGACAGAAAAACAGACGATGTTACACAAATATAAATACAAAATACAATAAAAAATATTAATAACTAGCAGAATTGCCCGGCGTTGCTCGGGGCTGAATTGCTTGAGAGTACTGTTAATGATTGCACTGAATTATGATGATTATTCAGACAAATATTGATATAAGTTTACGGCGAATGAATGTATTTGTAAGTGTATAGAAAGCCGTGTAAAGGGTTCCTACCCCCTCGTAGAATGGTGTAAGAATTGAATGCGAGGTTGCCTTGAAAAGAGCCATGTTATTGTTCTCATAATTGTAAGAATTTGATAATCACGGAAGGCGATGTAAAACGTTCGCAGGTGAATAGGGTCTCTTCGTTTTGCCCGAACGGCAGCGGATGTGCTGTTACAAAACTTTGTGCTGTGTTAAAAGAGAGTGGATTTCCTATGTAGACAAGAGGGGAATGAAGCATGGGTAAGTAAATATGGGTAATTTATAAAATATAGAACAATAGCATCTACTCACCATATGTCAGACCGGCAAGACTGTAGTGGTACTGATTAGATGAATCACAACACAGTGGTGGAGATGTTTTCATTGATGGGCGTTTTGATTAAATTTGTTGTTGTATAAAATGATCTGTTGCTTAGTTTCCAAAGTGTATGTTGCGATCGTGTTGTCGCTTATGTAAACTTTAACAGTGAGAGTGTAGATGTAGGTGGTAGATGTGTCATGTACGTTGGATATCAAAGATGAGGCTGGTGGTTTGATGATGAATGGATAGAAATAGAGGTGAGCGAAGGACAGGTGTTGGTTAAGTGTGAATTAATATCATGAAATGCTTAAAAATGTAAATGCCATCATAAAAGAGAGTCGTATGTAAGTGAAATACTAACGTGTTCGAAAATGATGAAACGTAGTAATCCTATAAAACCTCCTTGTACACAATGTTTTTTGTTTTTCATTGTGGAACAAATGCGAAAGCATCACTGTTGCTGCCGACACGCAAGCAGCCAACATAAAGCTGACCATGAGAGAAACATGGCTCTCCCAAATGTATTCCCGCCACAGACAGTGTTTGACCCTGCACTTTTTTAATTGACATTGCGAAACATGGCCTTACTGGGAACTGGGACCTCCGAAATATGAAAGGTAGGTCTGCTCCTGATGGGAAAAGATGCATCCTAGGTATGAGCACAACGTTGCCTCGACCGCACCCTGTGATAATGGTGGCCTCAATCAGATTGGGAGATAAGGACTTAACGATCAAACGTGTGCCATTACATTGTTTTGGGGGAACCAAATTTCTAATGAGCATTATAGGGGCACCAACTTTAAGTTTGAGAATGTGTGGTGGTAGTCCGGGGGGCTCAAAGGAATTGAGTACCTCTATTGGATAATTGATGACGTCCTCTGGGTCAGGAGTTGTGTCGATAGACTTATATACATAGACATCCCCAGGAATGAGTTTTAGCATTTCATCATTAATATGGTGAACAGTTTTATTCCTCGGGGCCAGAATAGCCCTTTGGCCAATCCAATCCATATTCTGATAATTAGCTTGTAGATCTGGGAACACTGCATCTCTGAGATCAGAAGGCATTTTAACAATGGTACAAATGGAATCGATGGCAATATTACCATTTTCATCCCCTGGTATTTTGCCTTCGCCAAGTGCAAGGAGGGTGTGAGAAAATGCTGCTGAAGATATATCATGTCGCATATGAGCACGCATATTGGTGTGAAGTTTGAGAGTCTTCACCAGTGGCCACAATGTGGATGACTTAAGACACGCACTTACTGCATCAGCTCTAGTCCCTTTGGGAAAAATGGGAAGTGTTTGTCGGAAGTCCCATGAAAGAAGAAGTGTTATGCCTCCCATGGGAGCTGAAGAGTGTTTGATGTCTCTGAGAGATCTATCTGGTGCCTCCAGAGCACCTCTGTGGGCCATCGTGCATTCATCCCAAACGATAAGCTTGCATCGTCTGAAGACTTCTGCCTGATCAGAGCTGTTACTGATGTTGCAAGTTGGTATCTCAGTCTTCGCTGAGTCAAGCGGGAGCTTGAAAGTAGAGTGAACTGTCCCTCCGCCTGGCAACAAAGTAGCCGCAATTCCAGATGATGCCACAGCTAAGGCAATGCCTTGTGTTCGCCTAATCTCAGCCAATATTAATTTGTTGACAAAAGTTTTCCCAGTGCCCCCAGGAGCGTCCAGGAAAAAAATCCCCCCAGCTTTGGCCCGGACTGAATTAACAACGGAGTTGTAAGCGAACTTCTGTTCCGGAAGGAGCTTTGGCTCATTGTCGGCTATGTACTCGGCAAGCTCGTCAACATTAAAACATGTCTCACGCAGCAAATGTGAAGACAGAGTGTTTGTGCCTTCCCGGTTTGTTGAAGGTAGGCCATAGACCGGCAAGGCACTACCGCCCATATCAAGTACAGTATCTTCGATTTCAAGCAGCGCCCTGTTGTAAATGAGGTCAGTGTACCCGACCTCCATTGATGGATGTAGCGATTGAGCATGACGCAGGAAATCTTCAGACATATAATCTTTGTAGGTAAGCCATAAAGAGGCAGGATTAGCCAAGTCACACCATAGTAATAGAATAGCGAAAAGATCTGATTTTTTTAGGAGATTTTAATGAAACACCCTCCGCCATAGTGGCGCCCCATTGTGAATCATCCTCCAAAAGTCGACGCCGAAAATAGGCTTCGCGGAAAGTATCACATAATACACCATCAACAGTTCTGATGTCTTGAAAACTTTGTGTGCCTAAAACCTCATGGAGGAGAAGGCGCAGGTGAAAACACTCATGTTGGTTTGGAGGTACAGTGTAGACTCTTCCTAGACAACTGTTAAACTTGACACCAGGATGTCCTTCAACAGCCTGACCCGATTTCCTACGCACCCAATTGTTGTTTGACCACACGTAGTAGGACGGGACCTGAGGGTATAAAAGTGTTTTAGCAAATGTGTCAAGTTGGCAAAGCCTAAAGAAACCGGTCAAAGTTGTTTGTTTTGGATTTGCCCCCAATTCAGCTGCAGTCTGTTCAGTAAAGTAAGTTCGCTGGCCATTTTCCAAATGAACTGCTTGTTGTAATATGGCGGGGTGCCTTTGGAAATATTTGAAATTGGGGATAGAGAATAAGCAGAAAGATTCAAGGTGTAAGAGTTAACACTTCCTTCTCCAAGCCTTGATTCGAAACCGAATCCAAGAATTCTCGGTCGTCCAAACCACGACGATCAGCAGGCGCGAAAAAAAGGTTTGCTTTGTCCTGACAAAAATTGATTGATCATCTGTCTTTGATCTGCGACCTCAGCAGGTCATGCGAAGTTCAGCTGGACAAGCGCTGACCTATTTAGGTACAAACAGCAGAGGCAGGCAGACAGACGAGACAGTCCACCTACAGAAGGTTTTGGCAGAGACCGATCGACTACTGTTTCAAATGAACAACGCACACACACCAACATGTTAATTCCTGATATGACACCCACAAATGTATTTTGTATGTAGTGTACCTATAACGAATCAATCCCTGTAAATAAATTCTTTTCAATTATGAATCGGTTTACATACACACTTAACCAATGTAAACCGCACACATACATACACACATATATATACTCACATACACACACATATATACTCACATACACACACATATATACTCACATGCACACACATATATATACTCACATACACACACATGTACAAACACACACATATATATACACACACATACCTGAATGATGTACCTACTATGGATGCTGTCCAAAAACTAAAAACTAGTAAAAGAATATAACACACATATATATAATATCTATTATATGTGGTGCAATTGATATTATGGATTAATAAATATATTTCTTTATTGCCCACAAGGCGCTAAACATAGAGGGGACAAACAAATTGTTTTCTCTGTTGGATTTCAAGTCAATTTCTTCCTACGATAATGTCTAATTTGATAATTATCAGTTTTGAAAATATGTCTAAACTGGTACAAAATGAGTAAAGACTAATATCAATGATTTCTATCCTTTAACTGCATGGTGAATAAATATATCTCGAAGACAGCCACCCCAGCAAATTAATGAAGGAGCTATAAAGAATATTCTATGTTGAGTTTTAAGAATTACTTACGTTTCGTTAATTTCATATCATGTGTCATTTTTCATCATCATCATCATCATCGTTTAACGTCCGTTTTCCATGCTAGCATGGGTTGGACGGTTCAACTGGGGTCTGGGAAGCCAGAAGTCTGCGCCAGGCCCAGTCTGATCTGGCAGTGTTTCTACAGCTGGATGCCCTTCCTAACGCCAACCACTCCGTACAGGTGCCAGTCGAGGCTCGCAAACGGCTACAATCGGATGGTGCCTTTTACATGCCACCTGCAAAGGTGCCAGTCGAGGCTCGCAATCATTCTCTCTTCAGAGCATCTTGACTGAATACAAATATATTCATACAGAGGAGAAACCATAACGGTCTGATATCAGAGCTTAATCATTCCTTCAAAATGGTGTATTAATTATACACAGTCTTATTATTATGAAAGATAAAACCATACCCTAAGCTATTTGTGCTAAATCAATCTATGAAAATAATCAATTATTAAAACATAAATGCATTCATGCAGAAGAGGAACCATATCACTACAATGATGATTATCATCATCATTTAAAATTCGCTTTTCCATGCATCTGTCTATCAGATGAAATTCATTGATGGAAATTTTCCTGAGCTGGGTACCCTTTCTTGTGACCAATCCTCACCTGATTCCAAGCAAGGAAATATTTTCCCTGGTGAGACATATTTTACGCAGAGGACTGGATGAGCAACTGCCTTAGTATGGCACTCATGATGGCCATTTACGGACATCACATAATGTCTGGATAAGGGTACACTCACTTGTGCATACACACACACACTCACACACATGTATATATGTATATAGGAAGAATTTCTTATAGGAGATATTTTACATGTTTTCTCTTAGTCTAAAAGTTTGTAATTCCTATTAGGTAATGAAACACATGTAATGCTGAATAAATAATATCAAACTGTTTTCCATATCAGTATGATGATGGTAGTCATCATCATTTAAAATTCATTTTCCATGCTTCCATGGATCAGATGGAATTCATTGATGGAGATTTTCTGCAGCTGGATGCCTTCCCTGTCACCAATCCTCACCTGTTTCCAAGCAAGGACATATTTTACGCAGACTGGAAACTAATAACTGCTCACTTGATGTCGATGCCCAATCACATCCATCATGTAATGTTTAAACAAGGGACAAGAGAACACAAAAACACACATTTATGTATAGACATGCACGTGTGTGTGTGTGTGTGTATATATATTATATATATATATATATATATATAATATAAATATATATATATGCATATATATATATATATAAAATGTGACCGTGTCTGTACCGTTGGCGATTTTTTCCCTCTGTCTTTCCTTCTTTCCTGAGTGTCCAATAATACTATATTTGTTCTACGTCCTCGCGTTGTTGTGTTTTTTGTGCTTTCTTGTTTGGATTAACTTTATATATATATATATAAAATAATATTAGGGAGTAAATCCAAACTTACAGGGAAAAATTAGATTTAGGATTAAATCTAATTTTACAGTATAAATACAAATTAAATTAGAGATAAAACCACTATTAGGCAAATCAAACAGTGAAAAACATAGAAATAAAATTGATTAATTATAATATACAAAATATATAAAATATAAAATTCAAAATTTAAATTATTTAAATTTAAAGTTAAAAATTAAAAATTATTAATTTATATTTATAAATAAAAAATAAATAAATATATATATATATATATAAATTTATAAATATAAATTAATAATTTTAAATTCTTTACTTTAAATTATAATTATATTTTGAATTTTATATTTTATATATTTTGTATATTATATTGATTAATTTTATTTCAATATATTTTGATTTATGTCTTTCGCTGTTTGATTTGCCTAATAGTGGTTTTATCTCTAATTTAATTTGTATGCATGTGTATATGTATAAATGCATGCAGGTGAATGTATGTATATGTCTGTGTGTGTTCAGAATGGTTCACATTCGAGGAACTCAAATGAACTTCAACATTTTATTTTATTGTTTGGTGGCATTTTCGAACGAATTGCAAGAACTGTGATATATTCAATTTTTTTTTTTTTTTGCTATTTGCTTTTTATTTACTTTGTTTGATTTGTGTAAAAAAATTATATACAGTTTTCAAAAAAAAAAATTAATTAACCAAGTTTAAAAAATTATTTACTTTGCTTTTTATTTGATTTGTGTAAAAAAAAATCATATTGTTTTAAAAAATAATTTTTTTAGTTAAAAAAATTATTTACTTTGCTTTTTATTTGATTTGTGTAAAAAAATCATATACATTGTTTTAAAAAATACTCTTTACTCTTTTACTTGTTTCAGTCATTTGACTGTGGCCATGCTGGAGCACCACCTTTAATCGAGCAACTCGAGCCCGGGCCTTATTCTTTTGTAAGCCCAGTACTTATTCTATCGGTCTCTTTTGCCAAACCGCTAAGTGACGGGGACATAGACACACCAGCATCAGTTGTCAAGCAATGCTTGGGGGACAAACACACACACGCATATATATATATATACATATATACGACGGGCTTCTTTCAGTTTCCGTCTACCAAATCCACTCACAAGGCTTTGGTCGGCCCGAGGCTATAGCAGAAGACACTTACCCAAGGTGCCACGCAGTGGGACTGAACCCGGAACCATGTGGTTGGTAAACAAGCTACTTACCACACAGCCACAATTAATTTTTTTAGTTAAAAAAATTTATTTACTTTGCTTTTTATTTTATTTGTGTAAAAAAATCATATACATTGTTTAAAAAAATAATTAATTTACTTCCTTTAAAAAATTCTTTTATTTTATTCTGCAAAATATTGTTTTATTTTGTTCGCACATGCACCAATCAACTACTTATGACTAGCTAGCGTGGACTGGGACCAGTATTCACTAGTAGTACCCACATTCTACCTGTATACGAAGTTTAGAATTTTTTAGTTACGTGGAAATTATTTTTAAAAACTGCCAGTCAAACCGAAAAGGTATCTTTTCCTGTTGAAGGCCAGATTTCAACACAATTTCTTGTTAACTAAACACTTTATAACTTCGTATACTGGTAGAATGTGTCTAAAGAAAACATTATTTTCACTTGGCTTTCTTGAAAAAATTGTAATTTGTTTGTTTAACGTAGTTTAATTTTTCGAATTTTAACCAATCCTATGCTCTCTTTTGAGCTAAAATCATTTGCTGCGTCTAAAACATCCTGTAACTAACCCTAACCCTAAATTTTTTTTTTCTTAATTGTTCCACGTGTAAAAAAAAACTAAAGCAATGGAAAATAATTTAAACAATTAACATACAAAATAATTCTATTATTTTATACACACGCTTTCCGTATACGTACGGAAAGCGTGTGTATAAAATTATAGAATTATTTTGTATGTTAATTAATGCCCAGTAAAATATTTCCTCTGAGAGAAAAAAAAAACTTTTATTTTACTGAATGAAATGTGCAAGAGAAATTATCTCACTAAACGAAGACAAAAATACATGACCACAGCCTTCTTTCTTTTAGATATTCCCTTGCAGTTTTGGTCCGAACTATTTCGTGCTAACGTAGTAACACGCAAGGGTAGGTTACTCCGCTCACTTGTAGCATGCGGCGGAAGGATACACAAAGCAACTTCCACCCAGCCGTGACTGGCGCCAAAACCGAAGAGGTCAACTTTAGTTGCTGTTTTGACGTTGACAAGTCAACATGTCATTTTTACTCCGTCGCAGTGTTCGTTAGCCACATGTAGCAAGAGGCTGATATTTAACCGTGACAAATCACCATTTGCACAAGGCATTAATTCCCCGTCGTGTTACAGTTTGCAGGGGTAAAGAAAACGCACCATAACCCTTTTTGGCGAGTAAGGGCGTCTGATTATTAGTAAGTATTAAACCCTTTTTTTGCATGCATTTTGGTACACAATAATGTAATTATTGGCGAACCTTCGTGTACTTTGTGTACATTTCTGAAGATAACAGAAACCCTTTTCTCCTAACCCTAAACCCCACCATATATAAAAAAACCCTTTCTTGAAATATATCCGGTACCTATACCGAAGTTACGCCTAATTATTATCTTTGTTTCGTATCAGAGCTGTTATCCATTCCTTAAATAAATCTCTGGATTCCGTTGATGACCCCTCCCCATCGTGTTACAATTTGCAGGGGTAAAGAAAACGCACAACCCGTTTTCGGCGTGTCCCTAAACAGCAGGTGTGCGTATTCTTTACCTTCGGCGTGAAAGCTTCACATTAATGGCGGTGCCCCAGCATGGCCACAGCTCGTGAGCTGAAACTAGATAAAATATATATATATGTATATTTGTTTGAGAGAGGGTGATAGAGTTTTGTTAAGGATTTAATGTCCAGGAGTTGCTATTATAATTACTGTATCTCATTCATTTATAATTTATCAAAACAATTGTAAATTTGGGGGTTAATATAGGGCGTAACAAATATCAGAAAATCAAAAAAAAAAATGTCTGTAATAGGTGTAAAACAACTTCCTATGAACGAATATGAAAAAAAAAAATTCGCGCACGCGAAAGGGGGGTGGGGGAGAGGCCTCGGAAAATTCACATCGGGAAGTTCCGAAAGCGTCTGAGGGGCTGACCCGGGCACCAAAACAAAAAAAAAATAGTGTAATATGTGTAAAACAACTTGCTCTAAACGAATATGACAAAAAAAATGCGCTCTCGCGAAAGAGGGGTGGGGGAGAGGCCTCGGAAAATTTATATCGGGAATTTCCGAAAGCGTCTGAACCGGGCACAAAAACAAAAACAAAAACAGCGTAATAGATGTAAAACAACTTGCTCTAAACGACTATCATGAAAAAAATGCGCGCTCGCGAAAGGGGGGTGGGGGAGAGGCTTCGGAAATTTCACATCTTCAGTCCACGGCCTTTAAACTAAGAAAAAATAGTGTAATTGGTGTAAAACTACTTGTTCTAAACGAGTATCAAGAACACACACTCACACATGAATCATAAACTCCGTATTTCGCAAAAAAAAAAAAAATAAAGAGAAGAAATTCTGGAAAAAGTGAAGAAATGTTGGATCTCCGCCATGTGAATCAAAATACGTGTCAGAAACATCTTGAAATACTACAGAAATTATGTTACGAAAATGATAATGTATACATACCTCTTTGAGTGGTCCATCGATAATGATGATAAAGAAATGAGTTGGATTTGAACTCAGAATATTGACTAACACAACTACATACTACAAGACTCAAAATATTCAGCCAAGTCACCACCCTTTAACTAGCAATAATAATAACATCAATAACATAACAGCCAAAAGATTTATTTGTTCTGAAAATAACAATCATAGTAAATAAATATGTTCTTTAATATTCACATTCATGTGCACAGTTAAACACACTTACATACAAACAGTCACGCATGCATAATACAGAACGGAACACATAAATGAAGGATGCATTACTTAGTATATATTACATCTAGAGAATTTTGATTAATAAGTCAAATATGCAAATTATAAAGATAATTAATTGCTTTACTAAAGTGTTGTAAAGGTGAAAAAATAAATTTGGGAAAAAAATACACGCCAAAACTAATTAATAAAGGATAATTAGGGAAGGATTGACACAAAATAATAATTTTTTCTGTCTCTTTTTTTCTGATAAATGCATCTTAATAAGTGAGAAGAATTGCATATATCTGAACTATTTCAAAGAAAAGCATAAATTTAATGTTTAAAATAGCTTTAACCAAGGAATGAGATCCAACATTTCTTCACTTTTTCCAGAATTTCTTCTCTTTATTTTTTTTTTTTGCGAAATACGGAGTTTATGATTCATGTGTGAGTGTGTGTTCTTGATACTCGTTTAGAACAAGTAGTTTTACACCAATTACACTATTTTTTCTTAGTTTAAAGGCCGTGGACTGAAGATGTGAAATTTCCGAAGCCTCTCCCCCACCCCCCTTTCGCGAGCGCGCATTTTTTTCATGATAGTCGTTTAGAGCAAGTTGTTTTACACCTATTACGCTGTTTTTGTTTTTGTGCCCGGTTCAGACGCTTTCGGAAATTCCCGATATAAATATTCCGAGGCCTCTCCCCCACCCCTCTTTCGCGAGAGCGCATTTTTTTTTGTCATATTCGTTTAGAGCAAGTTGTTTTACACATATTACACTATTTTTTTTTTGTTTTGGTGCCCGGGTCAGCTCCTCAGACGCTTTCGGAACTTCCCGATGTGAATTTTCCGAGGCCTCTCCCCCACCCCCCTTTCGCGTGCGCGAATTTTTTTTTTCATATTCGTTCATAGGAAGTTGTTTTACACCTATTACACACATTTTTTTTTTGATTTTCTGATATTTGTTACGCCCTATATTAACATTTGGGTACTATTTAAGAAGCGTGGTCCCGGTACGCGCATCTGCGCTAGCTAGTCGTGACTAGTCGATCCTACTACTACCTAGCAAAGCAAATAAAACAAAAAATAAATAATTTTATTTGAAACAAAGTAAATAAAACACAAAAACAAACTATAGAATAAAAGCACAAAGTAAAGATCGACTAGCTATTGCGAGTGCGCGCACCGTGACTACCCTTATTGATTGGTACCTACCTTTTAAACATATTCTATGTCTTATATTATTTTCGTATTCTGGTACTAATAGCGTAGACTGGACCCGGTTTGCGCGTCCGCGCTGGTCAGACGGAGGCAGTCGAGCTGACTGTTGCATGCGCGAATCGGGGACGTGCGATACAAGTATATATCGTATATATACAAATATATATCGTATACACGTATATATCGATACAAGTATATATCGTATGTATCGTGCATGCGCCAGTCAGCTCGTAGGATCGACTGCCTACGTCTGGCTGGCGCGTGTGTGCAAACCGGGCCCACTCTGCGATACAAGTACCGGATATTGCTAATAATATAGCCTGAACAGGATAAGCTACCCCTATTTTGCAGAAAAGTGTTGGCGGCCGGCTATGAGATTCGAACTCACACCTCCTTGATTACGCGTCGCTGTCTTTTTCAATCACCACGATAAACAATATTTCGTTGCGAAGTAAGAAGGAAGAGAAACATTAATTGTAAATTGTAAGAATTTAAAATTAAAGAAAAAAAACGAGAATAATTTAATGTTAAAACTACATCATTTGCCCCCGTTGAGAAGGATTGTCACCAATTTCCTTCTCCACCTCAACCAATAATTTTTCCTACATCAAAAATTCCCCACAAAAGATTTTGATGCTGTTAGTCATCCATACTGATTATTTGCTGACTGTTATTCATGTTTCATGTAACACAGAATATTGATATTAAGCTGCCTGTATGTGTGTATTTATATATTTATAAATGTACGGAAAGACGCAGGGGAGGTGTGATATCTCTTTTACGACACATAACTGAGATGAAAGCATCAGATATCTAGTGTTATTGACATGTATATTGGTGTGTGTCTAGGACAGACTTAATGTCCAGATGTTATTATACTACATGTGTCTACTCCTTGATATAAACCTCTTGAAAATAGATGGGATAAATTTAATAGTTCAGATAAAGAATTACTTCTACAATTTATGAAAACAGAAATGTCATAAATTTGCACTTTTGAATATCTGCCTTTTAAACATACTTGATGTCTTGTATTATTTTTTCTATTCTTTCAGAAAATCACATGAAATTGGCTAAAAAGTATTTTTTACTTTTAAAGAATCATCAATATGTATCATGTTTGAAAGACACTGCAAAGATATTCTACAAACGTATAATCCTGCTTCTAGAAAACATTGCTGAGTTACAGTAAAATATTTCCTCTGAGAGAGAAAGCATTTCTTTACTTCTGTGTCTGAAATATGCAGAAGATAATTTTATCTTTTAAATATACTTTGATTGATTTCCAAAGAGTATTTGCAGCATTTTTCAATATTGGCATTGATCACATTTAGAAGAAATATAAGAGAAGTGATATTTGTTTGGAATAAACTATAAAAGCAAAGAGAAGAAAAATATCCATATATTTTGGTGAGAGGAGAGAAATTATTGAAAAGTTGTTGATCTGTACAACTTGAAGAAGGTTCAGGTTTATTTTTCTTGAAGAGATGTCGGAAGAATTAGGAAAATCATCATATGACTGTGACATCTGCAAAGAGTCATTCTTAGAAGAAAGTAAATTCAATCAACACAAACAAATTCATACAGGTGAGAAACCATATCACTGTGATATCTGTGGTAAATCATTGTCTGACAGGAACAGCTTAACTAAACATAAACGTATTCATACAGGGGAGAAACCATATCGCTGTAATATCTGTGGTAGATCATTCTCTGATGACAGTAGCTTATCGAGACACAAACGTATTCATACAGGGAAAAAACCATATCACTGTGATATCTGTAGAAGATCATTCTCTGAAAGCAGCAGCTTAACTAAACACAAGCGTATTCATACAGGAGAGAGACCATATATCTGTGATATCTGTGGTAAATCATTCTCTCAAAGATGTAGCTTAACACCACACATACGTATCCATACAGGAGAGAAACCATATTCTTGTGATATCTGTGGAAGATCATTCTCTCATAGCGGTAGCTTAACTACTCACAAATGGGTTCATATAGGGGAGAAACCATATCACTGTGATATCTGTGGTAAATCATTCTCTGCTGGCAGTAACTTAACTAAACACAAGCGTATTCATACAGGGGAGAAACCATATTCTTGTGATATCTGTGGAAGATCATTCTCTCAAAGCAGTAGCTTAACTACTCACAAATGGGTTCATACACGAGAGAGTACGTATTCTTGTGATATCTGTGGTAAATCATTCTCTCGTAGCGGTAGCTTAACTACTCACAAATGGGTTCATATAGGGGAGAAACCATATCACTGTGATATCTGTGGTAAATCATTCTCTGCTGGCAGTAACTTAACTAAACACAAGCGTATTCATACAGGGGAGAAACCATATTCTTGTGATATCTGTGGAAGATCATTCTCTGAAAGCAGCAGCTTAACTAAACACAAGCGTATTCATACAGGGTAGGAACCATAACCTTGTAATATCTGTGGTAAATCATTCTCTCAGAATAGTGGCTTAACTCACCACAAACGTATTCATACAGGGTAGAAACCATACCCCTGTGATATCTGTGGTAAGACGTTCTCTGGAAACAGTCACTTAACTATACACAAATGTATTCACACTCAAGAAAAATCAATTCACTGATATCTGTGGCAAATCATTTACACAAAATCATTTCTGATTTAAACACGTCTTTCCTTATGAAGTGGGTCCATAACACAGTGATATTTGTTGTATAACATTTCCTCAGAAGGACAAAGGATGTATCTCATAAAGACATCCACAGAATATAGAAACTATATGAATGTGACATCTATAGTAAATCTTTGACATGAAATCATCCATTACTGAATCAAAAGAGCATTGACAGAGGAAGGAAAACATATCACTGTGATGTTAAACCTGAATCATTCTTTCAAAATGGTGAGTTGTTTGTACAGAGTCCTATTAATATGAAAGATATAACTGTAACCTAAACTATTCCTGCTCAGGTAAATCAATCTACGAAAATGATCAATTAGTGAAATGTAAATGTATTGATACAGAAGAGGAACCACGATGATGATGATCCTCATCATTTAACATTCTCCTATTCATGCTTCTGTGGATCAGATGGAATTCATTGATGGAGATTTTCTACATCTGGGTACCTTTCTTGTGACCAATCCTCACCTGTGTCCAAGCAAGGAAATTTTTTCCCTGGTGAGACAATTTTTACACAGGACTGGAAGTGAACAACTGCACAAGTATGACGGTCATGATGGCCTTTTACGAACATCACATAATATCTGGACAATGGTACATACACACACACACTCATAAACTATTGTATGTCTGAAGAATTTCTTATAGGAAATATCTTACAATGTTTTCTCTACTTGTAAAAGTTTATAATTACTATTAGGAAATGAAACACATGTAATGCTGAATAAATAATATCAAACTTTTCTCCAGTTTCCTTATGTGATTTGTAATTACCTTGCAAAAATATTACCCAAACCTCCCACAAAAATAATGTACGTGTATATATGTAATCACAAGCTTGTTTGTTCAACTGGTGTATTTATGTTAGTTAGAGTAGTGGGGTGAGGGGGAGGGAAAATTAAAGGAAGGTGGTCTTATAATAATTCTGCTTGTCATTACGTTACTTAGGTCATCAGTAACACTTTCATGTGGTTGGAGAGAAAGGATAAGGCCATGAGTGGGACGGGAAGAGAGAGAAGTTTCCCAAATTCTTTCACTTTTCAATGGATAACTTTTCATCTCCAGTCACAAGTCGTTTCAAAAAAGGCAGGCTTTCATTCTATTTCAAAAACATATCACAAACAGAATACTGCTCCAAGCAATCCTTTTCTGAGAGTTTGTGAGGGACCCATTACATTATAGCAAGAAATGTATCCTAGCTTCACGAGGTGTTCATCAGCCATACTTTGAAGAACTTTCAACTCCTCTGCAAGATTTTTAGTCTTGATATTGGATTTTCTTCGATTTTTGCCTTCAAAACATCCACATCCAATTTTGAAGATCTTCCACTGCGACTGTCGTCTTCCAAGCTAAACTCTCCAGTTTTAAATTTCGCAAACCAGCTTCGAACAGTTGATTCACCTGCAGCATCATCAAACTTTACAAATGTTTTTGAAAGTGTTTGCAGCATTTTCACATTTTTTTTTTAAGAAAAGCATTATAACGTGAATATAAAATTTTTGGTTATCCATTTCGAATATCATTAAAGGGTAACCAGAACGAAAGATAAACGGATTTTTGGTGAGGAACAAAGACGAGATGCACTACCACTTTGAGCAACGCCAAAGTTTTAACTCTGTTACGTTTCTGGTGT
Source organism: Octopus sinensis (assembly GCF_006345805.1). Lineage (NCBI taxonomy): Eukaryota > Metazoa > Mollusca > Cephalopoda > Octopoda > Octopodidae > Octopus > Octopus sinensis. The sequence goes on from NC_043024.1 coordinate 4,434,475, forward strand.
ATTCAATGAAGCATTGAAAAATTTAGCTTCAAAAAGACACTCAGACCTTTCTGGACAACTTAATACGAGTGTTCATATGGCGTACGTAAAGAAGAATCCCGTAAATATTTCGTTTGTTTTCAGTTCACTTCATGTGGTGTCACGCACAAAAGGACAGCTTCCAAATCCCGTTTTCTGAATGGGTAAAACTGATCAAACTTTAAACCTCTGTAATTAATATATATATATATATATATATATATAGGAGTGGCTGTGTCGTAAGTAGCTAGCTAACCAACCACATGGTTCCGGGTTCAGTCCCACTGCGTGGCATCTTGGTCAAGTGTCTTCTGCTATAGCCCCGGGCCGACCAATACCTTGTGAATGGATTTGGTAGACGGAAACTGAAAGAATCCTGTCATGTATATATATGTATGTAAGTGTGTGTCGGTATTTGTCCCCCTAGCATTGCTTGACAACCGATGCTGGTGTGTTTACGTCCCCGTCGCTTAGCGGTTCGGCAAAATAGACCGATAGAATATATGTGTCGTATTTTGTACATTTATTTGTTTCGATGTGTTGAGAAAGTTAAATCTCTCACTAAGACGAAATTATGCAAAAGGCTGTAATTTTAATACTTTCATATACTTTCACTATATTTTGGTGAGAGGAGAGAAATTTATGAAAAGTTATTGATGTGCAAAACTTTAAGGATTCATTTTCTTTTTCTTGAAGAGATGTCTGAAGAACTAGGAAAACCATCATATGACTGACATCTGCAAAGAGTCATTCTTAGAAGAAAGTAAGTTCAGTCAACACAAACAAATTTATACAGGGGAACAACCATACCAATGTGATATCTGTGGTAAATCATTCTCTGTTGACAGTCACTTAACTCAACACAAACATATTCATACAGTAGAGAAGCCCTATCCCTGTGATATCTGTGGTAAATCATTCAGTCGAAGAGGTAGCTTAGCTACTCACAAATAGCTTCATACAGGGAAGAAACCCCATCAGTGTGATATCTGTGGTGAATCGTTCTCTGTTGGCAGTAGCTTAACTCGTCATAAACGTATTCATACAGGAGAGAAACCATATCACTGTGATTTATGTGGTAAATCTTTCTCTGAAAACGGTAGCTTAACTCAACACAAACGTATTCATACAGGGGAGAAACCCTATCACTGTGGTATCTGTGGTGAATCATTCTATCACAGAGGTAACTTTACTACTCACTCTAGGGTTCATACAGGGCAGAAGCCATATCACTGTGACATCTGTGATAAATCATTCTCTGTTAGTAGTTGCCTAACTAGACACAAGCGTATTCATACAGTGGAGAAAACCTCCCCGTGATATCAGTGGTAAATCCTCCTATCAAAGAGGTAACTTAAGTACTCACACATGGGTTCATACAGAAGTGAAAATAAATCATTGTGATTAATGTGGTAAATCATTCTCTGAAAACAGTAGCTTAACTAAATACAAATGTATTCACACAGATCAGAATCCATATCCCTGTGATATTTGTGACAAATCATTCTCCGAAAACTGGCTTAACTTAAACATATTCATACAGAGGAGGAACCAAATCAATGTCATGTGTGTGGTAGATCATTCTCTTGTACTTACTGCTTAGATATTCAGAAATATATCCATACAGGAGACAAGGAATACCACTGTGCCATGTATGATAAATCATTCTCTTAGTAGTTGCCTAACTAAACAAAAGTGTATTCATACACTGGAGAAACCATATCATTGTGGTAAATCATTCTAGTGAAGGCACGTAGTTTTAATCTGCGCATTCTCTAAACGACCGTCACCTGTCAGTCAGCGAAGCTGATTCAGTATCAGCTTATCTCACCTAATGATGTTATTTCCCACCGGCAAAACGGTACTTTAACTATACACAAATATAATCATTCAGGTGAGAAACCATTTCAAAGTAATAACTGTAGTAAATCATTGTCTGAAAACAGAAGCTTAACTATACACAAACGCATTCATACTGGAGAAAAACTAATTCACAGTGATATCTGTGGCAAATCATTTACACAAAATCATTTCTGATTTAAACAGAAGTCTTTCCTTATGAAGTGGATCCATAACACAGTGATATTTGTTGTACAACATTTCCTCAGAAGGACAAAGGACATATCTCATAAAACCCTCTACACAAGATAGAAACTATATGAATGTGACATCTATAGTAAATCTTTGACATGAAATCATCCATTATTGAATCAAAAGAGCATTGACAGAGGAAGGAAAACATGACTGTGATGTTAAACCTGAATCATTCTTTCAAAATGGTGAATTGTTTGTACACACTCCTATTAATATGAAAGATATAACTAACCTCAGCTATTCATGCTAAATCAATCTAAGAAAATGATCAATTATTGAATTCTAAATGCATTCATACAGAAGAGGAACCATATCACTATGATGATGATAATCATCACCATTTAAAATTCAGTTATTCATGCTTCTGTCTATCACATGGACTTCATTGATGGAGATTTTCTTCCCCCGGTCACTTTTCCTGTTGCCAATCCCCATATGTTTCCAAGCAAGGAAACATATTCAACACAGAAGACTGGAAATGACCAACTGCATTTGTATGATGGTCATTTATGAACATCACATCTGGACAAGGGTACACACACACACACAGACATATGTTTGTCCGGAGAATTTCTTATAGGAAATCTTTTACATTTTTAATCTACATCTAAATGTTTGTAATTCTTTGTAGGAAATGAAACACATGTAATGCTGAATAAATGATATCAAACTTTTATCTGGTCTCCTTATGTGATATTTAATTACTCTGCAAAAAATAACCAAACCTAATGCAAAAATAATATGTGTATATACCCTCGTTTTTTTCTGTGTTCCATTCTGTAGAAGAGCGTAGCCTTGAAACATAAAAGCCTTTTTCTATTCCTGAGCATTATACTAATACATCTGCTTGTCTTTTGTTGATTTTTTTGTAAACTCTCCCTATATATATATATATATATATATATATTTATATATGTATAACCAGCTTCTCTCTCTCCAACTTGTATACTTTTGTTATGTAGAGTAGGCATGAGAGGGATGGGGGAGTGAAGAAGAAGTAGAGAAAGGTGATCTTTTAATAATTCTGCATGTCATTATGTTACTTTGCCTGTCAATAACACTTTCAGCTATTAGAGAAAAACTGGGAGAAAGAAAAGAGGATAAGGTTAGGAATGAGGTGGGAAGAGGAAGAAAAGACTCAGAAAGAAGTGTGCAAATCCTTCCTGTCATCCCTAAAGGGAGCAGGGCTGATGAAGTGCACGCATGCCTTAAGTCATCCATGTTGTGGCCCCAGGTTAAGACCTTAAGCCTAATCACAAACATGCCTGCACACTTGCTGGTGATAGAATGTCTGCAGCATTTGCTGAAGAAATTTTAGCCCTTGGAGAAGACAAGGTCCCTAGGAATGATAGGGACAACATATCAGTCTATGAACTGTGCAACTCCGTGAACAACCCTTCCGGTCTTTTGGAAACAGTGTTCCCCAATCTGGAAAGTAATTATGCAGACATCAATTGGCTCAGTGAAAGAACAATCCTAGCCCCACAAAACGTAGGTGTCAGTGCTATCAATGACCAGCTCATATGACGAATTCCAGGTGAGAAGTACATCTACAAATCAATTGACCAGACGTCTGACCCCCAAGACATTGTCATTTACCCTATCGAGTTTCTCAACTCATTGGAGCCAGCAGGATTTCCACCTCACGTTCTTAGGCTAAGGGCTGGATGCCCAATTATGCTAATCAGAAACTTACTTCCGCCTAAACAGTGCAACAGGACCCGCTTAGTAATCAAGTCCCTGACGCCCCACTTGATTGAGGCCACCATTGTAACAGGGTGCAGGAGGGGTGAAAATGTCTTCATTTCAAGGATGCAGCTTTATCCCCCACGGTCAGACATGCCGGTCAAGTTCTGCAGATTGCAGTTTCTGGTCAGACCATGCTTCACCATGTCCATCAACAAATCCCAAGGCCAAACACCATCGGTAGCAGGCATTGATTTTTTGCTAATTTCAGCAGATTTCGCTCAAATGTGATGTCATTGTCACTTATTTTGGTTTGAAATAAATCACTTCATCACTTAATGATCTGAATTTAATACCTAGCAACGCCGGGTTATACTGTTACCCAAATATATATCAGCACAGCCGTTAATATTTAAAGACAATAGTTAGTTCCCCTTGTCAACTCTTCTAATTTTGCTTCTTCCTCCTGTTTCTCATGCACCTTGATTGTTTGATCAGTTCCACTTTACGACTGATATTTAAGAGAAAATCCAATCAAATGATTGGTAATTAACTGTCTAAAGAAACAGATACAACATTTATGATTCTGTGGAGCTGAAAAATATGAAGTAACGTTCGTTGGAAAAGGGAAGAAATTCTCTTGAAGCTGTCGTTGTTCGCTCTGACTCGTTGACTCTCTCTTTATATCAATTACTATGTAAGTATTATAAAGACATTTCTATTGTATTAAGTGTCATATTACGTACATCTGTTTGTTTCCATGTGTTGAATAAGTTAAAAGAAAGAATCTCAATAAACAAAGACGAAATTATATGAAAGTAAGGCTGTTCTTTTAATACTTTCATTGTGTTATCCCTTCTCTTTTAGATATTTCATCGCACTTATGGTTACGCCTTCCGGATCGCCGTTATTTCCTATATTTCTTAATTTCAGATTAATACCTCGTTTAGATGAAATTCCTCCTTTTGACAATTTAGTTAAATGCGGGTAAATTACGATGTAATTTGTAAGAAAAGATGGGGAACGTATAAAAGTACGATTGTGCGCATAAATTACTGAAACGAAAAGGCAATATGGAATACAGATGAAATGGAAGGGCTTTGAATTGAAACAGTAGAAAGTACCTAATTTGACCAAAAATAAATGTAAAAACCCGTTTATATAATCTTTTACTCGAACATTAGTAGTGAAGATATAAAAAAATATCGACACGACGTATAAAACGAAGGCTGATCACTATTGTTTAAAAACTATCGCCTTGTGAAATTTAGTTTACTCAAACCAGTCACCAATAATTTACTTTTCCATGCTTGAAGCATTATAAACATTTTTATGTCCATTAAAATATATAGACATTATAATAATAATAATCAAAATGTCACAGAGAATGGTTTTAAGTGTGGTTTCACGTTTTAATAATTAGGAAATACAAAACCGAATTAAGAGGAAGCATTATCTTAATTGAGTCATTATGTCGTTAAAAAAGAACATAATAAATGCTAAGAATCAGAGAAAAGATCAACAAAAGTAAAAGCTGATAGATTATCGATGAAAAATCTCCAAAGTGACTAAAACATTAGATTTATTATCACGGAACTGAGTACATTACGATTACAAAGTTTTTGGTAAGGGACGAGGGAAAAGTGTGTGATTTAAGGGAGATTTAGCTGTTGTTTCCAGTACGTGCAAGACCACCCTCGAATAACAAGGAGGGTGGTATTGGGAAGTGCTAGAAACAACAGCCAAATCTCCTTTAAATCACATTTTTCCTGTGAAAAAATTCAATTCATTTTAAAACCGAAAAGGTTTCTACCATGTTTTCCATTGCATATTGCAGGGCGGGAGGGGGGGTCAGAATTGGTCTGGAGTGTGGTGGTGTGTGTGTTCAAAAACTTAACGCAACACAAACGTACTAATTTGGAGGAGAAACCAGATCACTGTAATATCTGTGGCAAGTCATTCTATCAAAGACGTAACTTCACTACTCACACAAGAGTTCATTGAGGGAAGAGGCCATATCACTGTGACATCATTGGTGAATCATTCTCTGTTAGTAGTTGCCTAACTAGACCCAAGCATACTCAGACACTGGAGAAAACCCCCTTCAGATAAATATCTAGTGCCATTGACATGTATATTGGTATGTGTGTGTGTCTAGGACAAAATTAATTTTCAGGAGATGTTATTATAGTACATGTGTCTACTCCCTCATAGAAACCTCTTGAAAATAGATGGGATAAATATAATAGTTCAGATAAAGGATCGTCATCATCCGCTTTCCATGCTGGCGTGGGTTGGACGGTGCAACTGGGGTCTGGGAAGCCAGAAGGCTGCACCAGGCCTAGTCTGATCTGGCAATGTTTCTACGGCTGGATGCCCTTCCTAACGCCAACCACTCCATGAGTGTAGTGGGTGCTTTTTACGTGCCAGACGAGGCTGGCAAATGGCCAGGGTCGGATGGTGCTTTTTACGTGCCACCGGCACGGAGGCCAGGCGAGGCTGGCAAACAGCCACGATCGGATGGTGCTTTTTACGTGCCACCGGCATGGAAGCCAATCAGGGCGGCACAGGCAACGGCCACGTTCGGATGGTTCTCTTATGTGCCACCAGCACTGGTATCACAGCTAGTTTCCATTCATGTTGATCGATTTTGATTTTTGATTTTCTCCTGCCTCAACAGGTTTTCACAAGTAGGGTTTTGTGTCCCAAGAAGGAAAGGTATGCATAAGTGGACTGAGGCCATGGGTGATGGTCTCACTTGTCCTGCCGGGTCTTCTCACGTACAGTATACTTCCAAAGGTCTCGGTCTCTAGTCCTTTCCTCGGTGAGACCTGAAGTTCGAAGGTCGTGCTTCACCACCTCATCCCAGGTTTTCCTGGGTCTGCCTCTTCCTCTGGTTCCCTCAACAGCTAGGGTGTGGCACTTTTCACACAACTATCTTCATCCATTCTCACCACATGGCCATACCAGCACAAACGTCTCTCTTGCACACCGCAACTGATGCTTCTTAGGTCCAGCTTCTCTCTCAAGGTACTTACACTCTGTCGAGTATGAACACTGACATTACACATCCATCGGAGCATACTGGCTTCATTTCTTGCGAGCTTACGCATATTCTCAGCAGTCACAGCCCATGTTTCACTGCCATGTAACATGGCTGTTCGTACACAAGCATCATACAGTGTGCCTTTTACTCTGAGCGAGAGGCCTTTTGTCCCTAGCAGAGGTAAGAGCTCTCTGAACTTTGCCCAGGCTATTCTTACTTGGTAACCTAGGTAATGGAAGCTATCAACTATTTCCAGTTTTTCTCCCTGGAATGTAGCGGAAGTTGCTCTCTGCGCAATTTAAGTGTTTATTGCTCCTGAGCATCTGCCACATACAAAAACTATCTTCCAAGTTAGCCTTCCCTTGACGTTGCTGCACTGCTTGTGTGTCCATAGCTTACACTTGGTGCATCTTATAGTGTTTCTACCTACGCCTTTCCTACAGATCGAGCAAGGCCATCTACCTGAAGGCGTTTGTGACTTGTCTACCTTCCTACTTATTAGGACTTTGGTTTTAGCTAGGTTGAATCTAAGGCCCTTTGATTCTAAAGATGACTTCTACAATTTATGAAAACAGAAATGTCGTAAATTTGCACTTTTGAATATCTGCCTTTTAAACATACCTGATGTCTTATATTATTTTCGTATTCTTTCAGAAAATCACATGAAATTGGCTAAAAAGTATTTTTTTACTTTTAAAGAATCATCAATATGTATCGTGTTTGAAAGACTCTGCAAAGATATTCTACAAACGTATTATCCTGCTTCTATAAAACATTGCTGAATTACAGTAAAATATTTCCTCTGAAAGAGAAAGCATTTCTTTACTTCTGTGTCTTAAATGTGCAAGAGATAATTTTATCTTTTAAATATACTTTGATAGATTTACAAAGAGTATTTGCGACATTTTTAAATATTGGCATTGATCACATTTAGAAGAAATATAAGAGAAGTGATATTTGTTTGGAATAAACTATAAAAACAAAAAGAAGAAAAATATCCATAAATTTTGGTAAGAGGAGAAATATTTTTGAAAAGTTGTTGATCTGTACAACTTGAAGGTTCAGTTTTATTTTTCTTGAAGAGATGTCGGAAGAATTAGGAAAATCATCATATGACTGTGACATCTGCAAAGAGTCATTCTTAGAAGAAAGTAAATTCAATCAACACAAACAAATTCATGCAGGGGAACAACAATATCACTGTGATATCTGTGGTCTATCATTGTCTGATAGGAGTAGCTTTGCTCGTCACAAACGTATTCATACAGGGGAGAAACCTTATCACTGTAGTATCTGTGGTAAATCATTCGTAAGTAGCAGTCAGTTAACACGACACATACGTACTCATACAGGAGAAAGACCTTATCCCTGTGATATCTGTGGTGAATCCTTCTCTGCTAGAAGTAGCTTAACTGAACACAAACGTATTCATACAGGGGAGAAACCATATCACTGTGATATCTGTGGTAAATCATTCTTAAGTAACAGTCACTTAACACGACACATACGTACTCATACAGGAGAAAGACCTTATGCCTGTGATATCTGTGGTGAATCCTTCTCTGTTAGCAGTAGCTTAACTAAACACAAACATATTCATACAGGGGAGAAGCCATATCACTGTAGTATCTGTGGTAAATCTTTTATTGAAAAGAGTAGCTTAACTAAACACAAACGTATCCATACAGGGGAGAAGCCATATCACTGTAGTATCTGTGGTAAATTATACTCTATTTACAGTCAATTAATTGAACACATACGTACTCATACAGGAGAGAAACCTTATCCCTGCGATATCTGTGGTGAATCATTCTCTGTTGGCAGTAGTTTAACTCGTCATAAACGGGTTCATACAGGAGAGAAACCATATCACTGTGATATTTGTGGTAAATCTTTCTCTCAAAGCAGTAGCTTAACTAAACACAAGCGTATTCATACAGGGGAGAGACCATATCACTGTGATATCTGTGGCAAATCATTCTGTCAAGCAGGTAACTTAGCTACACACAAGCGTATTCATACAGGTGAGTAACCATATCGCTGTGATATCTGTGGTAAATCATTCTCCGAAAAGGGTATCTTGACTACACACAAATTTACCCATCATGGTGTAAAACTATATCATTGTGATATCTGCAGTAAATCATTCTGACAAAAACATCAGTTAATTAAACACAAGTGCATTTAATTAAACACAGGTGCAAAGGATCCATAGCACAGTGACATTTGTTGTATAACATTCCCTCAGAAGGACAAGCTTGTACCTCAGGAAAATCTCTACACATGATTGAAACGATGTTATGAATGTGATATCTCTAGTAAATCTTTCAACTCAGATCATCCATTATTGAATCAAAAGAGCATTGACAGAGGAAGGAAAACATATGACTGTGATGTTAAACCTGAATCATTCTTTCAAAATGGTGAATTGTTTGTACACAGTCCTATTAATATGAAAGATATAACTGTAACCTAAGCTATTCGTGCTAAATCAATCTATGAAAGTGATCAATTATGAAATGTAAATGCATTCATACAGAAGAGGAACCACGATGATGATGATCCTCATCATTTAAAATTCACTTTTCCATGCTTCTATGGATCAGATGGAATTCATTGATGGAGATTTTCTACATCTGTATACCTTTCTTGTGACCAATCTTCACCTGTTTCCAAGCAAGGAAATATCTTCCCTGGTGAGACATATTTTACACAGAAGGCTGGTAGTGAACAACTGCATCAGTATGATGGTCATGATGGTCCTTTATAAGCATCACGTGGTATCTAGGCAAAGGAACACACACACACACACACATATGTATGTCTCAAGAATTTCTTATAGGAAATATCTTAAATGTTTTCTCTACGTGTAAATGTTTGTAATTCCTATTAGGAAATGAAACACATGTAATGCTGAATAAATAATATCAAACTTTTCTCAGGTCTCCTTATGTGATTTGTAATTGCCTTGCAAAAAATATTGTCCAAACCTCCCACAAAAATAATACACACACACACACACACACAGACAGATGTGGTGGTGAGTGCATAGTGAAAACGGTTTTGTCTTTTCATTGAAATAAATTTTTGTATCACCTACAAATTGAAATTTGTATTGGCTCTGACCCATCACCTTGGCTTATAAGTTACCAATGATACGGTTTCAGTGTATGCCATGTTCCTTTAATTTTTTACTCACTCGAAATTGTGACTCCTATATTTTACTATAAAATTTTTGTTTTCTAGAAGAAAAATTTGACCATTTCAATTTCAAAATGTAATTTTATCTGTTTATGGGGGAAATGGAAAAATAAGAGTGAATATTTATTGTATGAGAGCTGAGTGTATAAAATTGTGCATAAAATATATAAGCTATATGAAGTGCATTGAGTCATTATTATATTCCAATTTCCTTCACTTTTCAATGAATAAGAGATGGGTGACTATCTTTTGATACAGACACAACACAGGCTACACTTTCGAGGTTTTAGATAAAGTTTTCAGAAATAACCGAATAGGTTTGCTATTAATTTCATGAAATATTCACAGGTCCCACTAGTTTAAGAGAATCATGTGGTGAGCTGAAGGTAGAGGTGAAGAATGAGAGACAAAGTGGGAGGGAGAAGTGTTAACGATATGTGGTGAAGAAGGAATACTTATTACTTGGTTAACAGGTTAGCTGAAGGGAAAAATGAAGAGAAAGAGATATGTTTAGGATACATTATTTGTGAGAGAGTGAGGTTAAAGAGATGGACGGTGGAGGCAGATAGGGTTTGTATTGTTAAAAGTTGATATAATCAAAAGACCTGAAATGAAACAAGTTTTGTTCCTGAAACTTATAGTGATGATGATGATAGTGGTGGGTTGATTGCGAAAAGGAATTTCTTTTTTTTATAGAGACCGTTACTCAACACTTGCGCTTTGGTGCAATTATTACGGATGCCAAGTATATTTAACAAAGCTAAAGTTATGAATGCTATAAGAATGCAAATGAACCTCTGTTTCTTAAATAGGTCCTCTTAATTTTTTTAATTAATAATAAACTAAGGTGGCAAACTGGCAGGATCGTTAGCACATCGGGCAAAATGCTTAGCTAGATTCTTCTGACATCATTTATGCATTTAAATTCTTCCACAATGGACTTTGTCTTTCATCCAGAGATGGGTTTGATGAAAATGAGCCCCTTTTGAGCACTGGAATTGAGATAATCAATTCAACACTTCCTGTGGAATTACTGCCTTGTGCCAATATTTGGAAACTATTCCAATGTCTTCGCTCTCACCCGAGGAAATGCCACAACCATTTCAAAAATTATCAAAGAACCTTCCGGTTCAGAGAACTAGTTGTCATCATACCACTTTTCTCCTCCTTTGTACGGTCACACCTCGAATACTGCTGCCCTTTGTGGTCTCCCCATACAAAACAAAACATCTCGAAGATTGAATCACCCCAGAGGACACTCACTAAACGAATTGAAGGCATAACTGCTCTCGATTATTGGGACCGCCTTAAAGCCTCGAAACTCGACTCTCTCCAGCTCCGCCGCAAGCGGAACGTCATTTGTATGATGTGGAGAATATACCGCCCTGAACATAAGTTTCAAGGTTCATACAAGGCTGCGACCACGGACCATACGTCCCCTGCCCAATTCAGGATCACAGCATATAGGTATACTGCAACAGAATTTCTTTTCCTCAACAGGCCCTGCCCTGTTTAACATTGTCCCAAAAGAGGAAAAGGATCCCATCACCTTTAAACGGAGTCTGGACAGATTTCGACAAGGAATACCGAATAAACCACCCATACCTGGATACAACTCACTACTTGAATGGACCATAAACAAAACTTGACTTAAACAGGATTTAGATAATCCTATCAGGTGGTGCTATTAAGTTAGACATGGCCTGGACCAATCTTTAGTCGAAACATATCTAAGTCTAATTTAAAATAAAGTAGATCCGCATTTAAAGAATGAAGTTAGTTCCCCTTGTTCGTAATTAATTCTTCATCCTGTTTCTGATGCACCTTGATTGTTTGATCAGTTCCACTTTACGACTGATATTTAAGAGGAAAACCAACTAAATATATACATGAAATATATAAAGAAGCAGATACGGTATTTTTTTTATTACATTGACCAGAAAAATATGAAGTAACGTTCGTTGGAAAAAGGAAGAAATTCTCTTGAAGCTGTCAGTGTCCGCTCTGACTCGTTGACTCTCTCTTTATATCAATTACTATGTAAGTATTATAAAGACATTTCTATTGTATTAAGTGTCATATTACGTACATCTGTTTGTTTTCTTGTGTTGAATAAGTGAAAAGAAAGAATCTCACCAAAGAAAGACGAAATTATATGAAAGTAAGGCTGTTCTTTTAATAATTAGGATGTAATTTTTAAGAAAAGATGGGGAATGTATAAAAGTACGATTGTGCACTTGAATTACTGAACCGAAAAGGCAATATCCGTTTACAGACGAAATGAAAGGGGTTTGAATTGAAACACTAGAAAGTACCTAATTTGACCAAAAATAAATATAAAAACCCGTTTATATAATCTTTTGCTCGAAAATTTGTAATGAAGATATAAAAAAATATCGACATGACATATATATAGACATAATAATCAAAAAGTCACTGAGAATGGTTTTAAGTGTGGTTTCACATTTTTATACTTAGGAAATACAAAACTGAATTAAGAGGAAGCATTATCTTATTTGAGTCATTATGTCGTTAAAAAAGAACATAATAAATGCTAAGAATTAGAGAAAAGATCAACAAAAGTAAAAGCTGATAGATTATCGACGAAGAGTCTCCAAGGTGTTTAAAACATTAGATTACCATTTATGGTAAAATTTTACTGTTATATATTTGCACTTTTGAATATCTGCTTTTTAAACATAATTGATGTCTTATATTAATTTTTCGTATTCTTTCAGAAAATCACATGAAGTTGGCTAAAAAGTATTTTTTACTTTTAAAGAATCATCAATATGTATCATGTTTGAAAGACTCTGCAAAGATATTCTACAAACGTATAATCCTGCTTCTATAAAACATTGCTGAATTACAGTAAAATATTTCCTCTGAGAGAGAAAGCATTTCTTTACTTCTGTCTCTGAAATGTGCAAGAGATAATTTTCTCTTTTAAATATACTTTGATAGATTTACAAAGAGTATTTGCGACATTTTTAAATATTGGCATTGATCACATTTAAAAGAAATATAAGAGAAGTGATATTTGTTTGGAATAAACTATAAAAGCAAAAAGAAGAAAAACATATTTTGGTGAGAGGAGAAATATTTTTGAAAAGTTGTTGATCTGTACAACTTGAAGGTTCAGTTTTATTTTTCTTGAAGAGATGTCGGAAGAATTAAGAAAATCATCATATGACTGTTACATCTACAAAGAGTCATTCTTAGAAGAAAATAAATTCAATCAACACAAACGTATTCATACAGGGGAGAAACCACATTAAGTGTAGTATCTGTGGTAAATCATTCTTAAGTAGCAGTCACTTAACACGAGACATACGTATTCATTCAGGAGAGAAACCATTTCCTTGTGATGTATGTGGTAAATCTTTCCCTGAAAACTGTAGCCTAACTCAACACAAACGTATTCATACAGGGGAGAAGCCATATCACTGTAGTATCTGTGGTAAATCATTCACTAATGACAGTCACTTAACTCGACATATACGTATCCATACAGGAGAGAAACCTTATCCCTGCGATATCTGTGGTGAATCATTCTCTGTTGGCAGTAGCTTAACTCGTCATAAACGTATTCATACAGGAGAGAAACCATATCACTGTGATTTATGTGGTAAATCTTTCTCTGAAAATGGTAGCTTAACTCAACACAAACGTATTCATACAGGGGAGAAACCATATTCCTGTGTTATCTGTGGTGAATCATTCTATCACAGAGGTAACTTTACTACTCACTCAAGGGTTAATACAAGGGAGAGGCCATATCACTGTGATATCTGTGATAAATCATTCTCTGTTAGTAGTTGCGTATTCATGCAGTGGAGAAAACCTCTCCGTGATATCAGTGGCAAATCATTCTTTCAAAGAAGTAACTTAACTACTTACACAAGGGTTTATACAGAGGAGAAACCAAATCATTGTGATCATCATCATCGTTTAGCGTCCGCTTTCCATGCTGGCATGGGTTGTATGGTTCGACTGGGGATCTGGGAAGCCAGAAGGCTGCACCAGGCTCCAGTCTGATCTGGCAGTGTTTCTACAGCTGGATGCCCTTCCTAACGCCAACCTCTCCGTGAGTGTAGTGGGTGCTTTTTACGTGCCACCGACACAGGTTTCAGACGAGGCTGGCAACGGCCACACTATGATATGTGGTTGATCATTCTGTGTTGGCAGTAGTTTTGCAGTGGAGAAACCAAAACCATATTACTATGATATCTGTGGTAAGACATTCCCTGAAAACAGTCGCTTAACTATACACATATTCATTCATACTGGAGAAAAACATGTTCACAGTTATATCTATGGTAGGTCCTTGCTGGTTTAAACAGTTCTTTCCTTATGAAGTGGATTCATAACACAGTGATATTTGCTGTATAACATTTCCTCAGAAGGGCAAAGGAGAGAAATATCACTGTGATATCAGTGCTTAATCATTCTATCAAAATGGAGAATTATACACAGTCATATTAATATGAAAGATAAAACCATACCCTAAGACATTTGTGTTGAATCAATCTATGAAAATGATCAATTATTAAAACATAACTGCATTCATACAGAAGAGGAACCACGATGATGATGGTCCTCATCATTTAACATTCGCTTTTCCATGCTTCTGTGGGTCAGATGGAATTCATTGATGGAGATTTTTCCAGCTGGATGCCTTTCTTGTGACCAATCCTCACCTGTTTCCAAGCAAGGAAATATTTTCCCTGGTGAGACATATTTTACGCAGAGGACTGGAAGTGAACAACTGCACAAGTATGACGGTCATGATGGCCCTTAACGAACAACACATAATATCTGGACAAGGGTACACACACACTTATGTATGTCTGAAGAATTTCTTATAGGAAATTTCTTACATGTTTTCTACACATCTAATAGTTTGTAATTCCTATTAGGAAACGAAACACATGTAATGCTAAATAAATAATATCAGACTTTTCTCCATTGTCCTTATGTGTTATGTTATTACTCTGCAAAAAATATCATCCAAACCACACACACACACACACACATTATATATATATAGGCGTAGGAGTTGCCGTGTGGTATGTAGCTTACTCACCAACCACATGGTTCCAGGTTCAGTCCCACTGCATGGCACCTTGGGCAAGTGTCTTCTACTATAGCCTCGGGCCGACCAAAGCCTTATGAGTGGATTTGGTAGGCGGAAACTGAAAGAAGCCCATTGTATATATATGTATATATATGTGTGTGTGTATGTTTGTGTATCTGTGTTTGTCCCCCCAACATCACTTGACAACCGATGCTAGTGTGTTAACATCTCTGTAACTGATAGAATAAGTACCAGCATTACAAAGAATAAGTCCTGGGGTCGATTTGCTCGACTAAAGGTGGTGCTCCAGCATGGACGCGGTCAAATGACTGAAACAAGTGAAAGAGATAAAGAGTATGTAATAACCAGCTTCTTTGTTCAACTGATATACTTTCATTAGTTGGAGTGATGGAGCAAGAGTGGGAGGGAGGGAAGACGCAGAGAGAGGGGATCTTTCTTATAGTAATTCTTGTTTCTTTATTATTCACAAGGGGACAAACAAGGACAGACAAACGGATTAAGTCGATTATATCGACCTCAGTGCGTAACTGGTACTTATTTAATCGACCCCGAAAGGATGAAAGGCACAGTCGATATACTTATTTCTTTACTACCCACAAGGGGCCAAACAAGGACAAACAGATCAAGTCGATTCTATCAACCCCAGTGTGTAACTGGTACTTAATTTATCGACCCTGAAAGGTTGAAAGGCAAAGTCAACCTCGGCAGAATTTGAACTCAGAACGTAACAGCAGATGAAATACCACTAAGCATTTCGCCCGGCGTGCTAACGATTCTGCCATCTCGCTGATCTTTCTTATAGTAATTCTGCCTGTCAATATGTTACTGAACCCATCAGTAATGCTTTCATGTGATCAGTGAAAAAGAGGGAGAGAGGATAAGGCAAAGAGTGGAGCCGAAAGAGAGAGAATTGATTGAGGATGAAGCATGCATGGCACGTGGTAGGGGGGAATGTAATAGTTATTTTATGGATAAAAATGTTATTTTGGAGGTCGCTGCCACTTTTCAATTTTTTCCATTTTTGTTCCTATTGATTCCATATTTGGAGTATTGGTATAGTTTTGTAAGGCAATCATTGACATGAAATTCTTTTTATAGTTTGCAATCTTGGGTAATTTTAGCCATTTCAAAGCCACAGATGTATAGGTGCTTGTTTCCATAGTAACAAGCCAGGATATTTTCGGTTTGAACAGCAGTTTTTCTAGCGGTGTCATATGAAATTGTCACCCATAATTATGACCCTAGTATCAATCTATTGCATTTCAATCTGATTTAGGGTTAGGGGTGGGGGGAAGGGTGTCTTTTTTCTTCACAAATGTAAATAAACCCAATCTGTTTCTTAAACGAGGGACATATTCATACGGCACAGAATGTTTTTTCACCTCAATAGACGTTAGTGATTGGTTGAAATTGCAGAAATTGAAGAAAAAAACAACAAATATCTTACAAACCATAGAATTTTCTCAATAACGCCAAGAGAAAAAGATGTTTTATAAACACATTCTACCAATATACGAAGTTTAAAATTTTTTAGTTACCTAGAAATTATGTTAAAAAACAGCCATTCAAACCGAAAAGATCTGATAATTTTAATATTTGAGGCATTCATCTAATTTTCCATGCAGAATTTCTTCAGTTAAATTGCTTCTTCCACAGAAAGTTGTGATCTTTTCGGTTTGAACGGCAGTTTTTTAAAATAATTTCCACGTAACCAAACACTTTTAAACTTCGTATTCTGGTAGAATGTGTTTATAAAACATCTTTTTCTCTTGGCTTTATTAAGAAAATTCTATAGTTTGCAACATTTTTGTTGTTTTTTTCCTTCAATTTCTGCAATTTCAACCAATCAATGACGTCTATTGGAGGTAAAGACATTCTGTGCCGTATGAATATGTTCCTCGTTTAAGAAACAGATTGGGTTTATTTACATTTGTGAAGAAAAAAGATACCCTTCCCCCTGACCCTAAAACAGATTGAAATGCAATAGATTGATACTGGGGTCATAATTAAGGGTGACAATTTCATATGACACCGCTACAAAAAACTGCTGTTCAAACCAAAAAGATCCAAAAGTTGTTTTTAAGTTACAATGGCTTAAAGTTCGATTATATTTACTCATTCACAAAACAGGGTTTGGAAGCTATCATTTTGAGCATGGCAACACATGTCAAATATTTGTGAATCTGTATTCTTCACACGGTAATTTTACTTTTGTTTCAGTCATTCGACTGCGGCCATGCTGGAGCACCGCTTGCAGTAGAACAAATCTACAACTCTCTCTCTTCTCTTTCCCCTCCTTAATTCTTTTGTTCCTCTTTTTCTCTCTCTTCTCTTCCCACGTGACCGATAGGCCAGACTGCTAGCCCTCTTTTTGTGTCTGACCACGGTCAGTGCAGCATCGATATTCTTCCCTGTGTTTGTGAAAGCACTGTATCTCTGCCGTAAGGCTTCATTTCCACACACACACCAGCTGAATTTAATTCGTCCCCAGTCGAAAGACACCTGTTGTTATGTTCTGTTATTATTAATATTTTTATTGTATTTTGTATTTATATTTGTGTAACATCGTCTGCCTTTCCGTCCCTGTTTTCGTATACATTCGATGCTTTCTTCCAAGGAATCTAATGCTCTTAGCTTAGTTTTTCCTTGGGGCTGGCCAGATTGGAGCAATCTCAAGATTAATCAGCTGAAATTGCGAAGATGATCTGGTTCTTTACTGGGGATAGAAAGCTTCAAATAACCCGTCCTTGTTTTTCATAAAGGAGCCGTACTTTGGTGTGAAATAATTTTTTCCACAGGCTTTTTTGAGTGCATTCAACGATGCTCAGTCCAAACCCACCACCCGCCACATTCTTCCAGAAAAGAAAGGGGGAGGGGTGGTGGGGGACCTTGGAGTTTCCCCACCAACAGAGTTTTGTTTTGTTTTTTTTCAGGGTTATTTTACATGTTTTCAATGTATGACATTGAAATTATACGTAAACGGCTCCTTTCCTTAGAAAAAGAAAGATTCTGCCGCTATTTCTTGCATGCCCTGCTACCACATAACAGCTATTTTGGGTCCTTTATCATAAATAGCTGTTATATGGTAACAGGGCATGCTAGAAATAGCAACCAAATCTTTGGAGGTGAGATACATTGAATGCACTTGAAAAAAACCTATGGAAAGAATTTATTTCACAGTGAGATTATGAACAGGTCTTTTACAAAATATTTACAGTATTTCTAAAGCTATTTTCACTTTAAAATATTTTTTAAATATACCAAAAAATTTTCATAATGGTATTCAATAGAAAATAATAAAAAAATAAAATTGTCTGTTTAAAGAAAGCTAAAATATAGATACAAAAAAGCAAAAATAGAAACATTTCCTGTAAAAACAACTTTTTTTGTTGGCAAGTTAAGTCATAATGTGTTTAACCGAAAGGCTAGAAATTCTTCCTTTTCAGGGTTAAGTTATTTTTGGTGTATTTTCTCAATATGCACTGTTTTGGGTATTTATACCCCGCAAAACTCCTAATATCTCAAGAACCAGTTGTCCAATTCACGCGAAACTTGTTTTATTCCGTTTGTATTCACGTCTCAGGAAAGTCTTAATTCTTAGC
Organism: Octopus sinensis; assembly: GCF_006345805.1. Classification (NCBI taxonomy): domain Eukaryota; kingdom Metazoa; phylum Mollusca; class Cephalopoda; order Octopoda; family Octopodidae; genus Octopus; species Octopus sinensis. Next base: position 4,453,220 of record NC_043024.1, read on the forward strand.
ATTTTCCCCATTATGTGCCATTTTGGCTATGTACCATTGGAAGCAAGATTGAAGTTCATTTTTAATGTAATATGTGTGTGTGTGTGTGTGTGTGTGTGTATAGGTCTGCCTACTTACAACTGCAATACAAGTATTTAGTTCTGAATAAACCATTATACTTGGCACTTGTTGGCCAGGAAAAAGGCATTGATAGAATTCGTCAGTTGGCCACACACCAAGGTTCAACAGAACCTACTGAAGCAAGCCAATGTGCTTCTGGCATTATCACAGGCAAGAGCAAGAAGTCGACATCAAAGTTCGTACTGTTTTCAAATTTTAGCACAAGGCCAGCAATTCCACGTGTGTGTGTGTGTTTAATTGAATATGTCGATTCCAGTGCTCAACCGTTGCTTATTTCCATCAAACCCCAAAAGGATGAAAGACAAAGTCCACCTTGGCAGAATTTAAATGCAAATGTCATGTCAGAAGAACCACAGCTAAGCATTTTCCCCAATGTACTAACGACCCTGCCAGTTCACCACCTTAGTTTATTATTAATTACTAGTGGGACCCATGTAAATTCTACAGAATGAAAGAAATTAAGAGGACCTATTTAAGAAAGAGAGGATGATTTGCATTTTTATAGCATTCATAGTTTTAGCTTTCTTTGAATATACTTGGCATCTGTCTACATCCAATTCCTCACAACACCATCGGTGCCATTTTTTTCCACTTTTTTATTATATCTTCTTAGTGTTCCATGCTCTAGATCTGTGCATCTTTTCTCAGGCAGTTTGCAACTGTGTCTCTTGTGAATCCATAGTTTAGGCTAAATTAATCCTTAGAAACAAATATCAATCTCTTAAGTGAGAAGACGATAAATAACTGCACAGAAGTGCAAGTGTTGAGTGATGGTCTCTATAAAAAACAAAGAAATTCCTTTTCACTATCAACACACCACCACCATCATCTCTCTCTCCCTCTCTGTTCCTTTCTTTAATATCAACATTAGAACATCACCCCTCTGCTAAGATTATAATTCTAACTCATCTCTATATCATGACCATCAGCTAGCTTTTTTAACCATAAAATAACTATTACATTCCCCCTATCACATGTCATACTTGCTTCTTTCTTAGTCTTTTGTCTCTCCCTTTTCTTTCTTTCTCTATTTGCCTCACTCTTTCTCTTATCATCTTTTCTCTCTCTACCCCCTTTTCTCTAATAACCTGAAAGTGTTACTGACGAGCTAAGTAACAGAATGAGAAGCAGAATTATTATAAGATCACCTTACTCTATTTCTCCACTTCTGTCCCCACCCTTCATTTATTCCAATAATCTAATGAAAGCATAACAGCTGTACAAACAAGCTGGTTATTATATATGTACATAAATATTATTTTTGTCTGAGGTTTGGATAATATATTTTTCAGAGTAATTACATATCACATAAGGAGACTGGAAAACAGTTTGATAGTATTTATTCAGCATTACATGTGTTTCATTACCTAATAGGAATTACAAACTTTTAGACAAAGAGAAAACATGTAAAATATCTCCTATAAGAAATTCTTCATATATACATATATACATGTGTGTGAGTGTGTGTGTGTATGCACAAGTGAGTGTATCTTTGTCCAGACATTATGTGATGTCCGTCATACTTCTGCAGTTCTTCATTTCCAGTCCTCTGCGTAAATTATGTCTCACCAGGAAAAATATTTCCTTGCTTGGAAACAGGTGAGGATTGGTGACAAGAAAGGGTACCCAGCTCAGGAAAATCTCCATCAATGAAAATCCATCTGATCTATTGAAGCATGGAAAAGCGAATTTTAAATGATGATGATTATCATCATTGTAGTGATATGGTTCCTCTTCTGTATGAATGCAGTTATGTTTTAATAATTGATCATTTTCATAGATTGATTTAGCACAAATGTCTTAGGGTATGGTTTTATCTTTCATATAAATAGGACTGTAGAATTCTCCATTTTCATAGAATGATTAAGCATTGCTATCACAGTGATATGTTTTCCTTCCTCTGTCAATGCTCTTTTGATTCGTTAATGGATCATTTCAAATGAAAGCTTACCATTGATATCACATTCATATAGTTTCATTCTTGTGTAGAGGGTTTTATGAGATACAAACCTGTCCTTCTGAAGTAATGTTCTACAACCAATGTCACTGTGTTATGGATCAACTTCACAACGAATACACTTGTGTTTAAAAGTGTGATGTTTTTGTGAGAATGATTTACCACAGATTTCACAGCGATATGGTTCCTCTCCAGTGTGAATACGTTTGTGTGCAGTCAAGTTACTGCTAACAGAGAATGATTTACCACAGATATCACAGCGATAAGGTTTCTCCCCTGTATGAATACGTTTGTGGTAAGGTAAGCTATTACCATCAGAGAATGATTTACCACAGATATCACAGTGATATGGCTTCTCCCCTGTATGAATACGCTTGTGTTTGGTTAAGCCATCGCTTTGAGAGAATGATTTACCATAGATATAACAGGGATATGGTTTGTCTCCTGTATGAATACGTTTGTGGTTAGTTAAGCTACTGTTCTGAGAGAATGATTTACCACAGATATCACAGTGGTATGGTTTCTCGCCTGTATGAATACGCTTGTGGTTGGTTAAGGTACTGCCAGCAGAGAATGACTTACCACAAATATCACAGGGATATGGCTTGTCTCCTGTATGAATACGTTTAAGTTTAGTTAAGCTACTGCCATCAGAGAATGATTTACCACAGATATCACAGTGATATGGTTTCTCTCCTGTATGGGTACGTTTATGATGAGTTAAGTTACTGCCACCAGAGAACGATTTACCGCAGATATCACAGTGATATAGTTTGTCCCCTGTATGAACACGCTTCTGAATAGCTAAGCTATGAGCACGAGAGAATAATGTACCACAGATATTACAGTGATATGGTTTCTCCCCGGTATGAACACATTTGTGATTAGTTAAGTTACTGCCAACAGAGAATGATTTACCACAGATATCACAGTGGTATGGTTTCTCCCCTGTATGAATACGTGTATGTCGAATTAACTCACTGTGATGAGAGAATGATGTACCACAGATGCTACAGCTATATGGTTTCTCCCCTGTATGAATACGTTTGTGCTTAGTTAAGCTACTGCGAACAGAGAATGATTTACCACAGACATTACAGTGATATGGTGCTTCCCCTGCATGAATTTGTTTGTGTTAATTGAATTTACTTTTTGCTAAGAATGACTCTTTGCAGATGTCACAGTCATATGATGATTCTCTTAATTCTTCCGATATTTCTTCAGGAAAAATAAACCTGAACCTTCTTCAAGTTGTACAGATCAACAACTTTTCAAAAATATTTCTTCTCTCACCAAAATTTATGGATATTTTGCTTCTTTTTGCTTTTATAGTTTATTCCAAACAAATATTACTTCCCTTATATTTCTTCTAAACGTGATCAATGCCAATATTGAAAAATGTTGCAAATATTCTTTGTAAATCCATCAAAGTATATTTAAAACAGAAAATTATCTCTTGCACATTTCAGACACAGAAGTAAAGAAATGCTTTCTCTCTCAGAGGAAATATTTTACTGTAACTCAGCAATGTTTTCTAGAAGCAGGATTATACGTTTGTAGAATATCTTTGCAGTCTTTCAAACATGATACATAATGATGATTCTTTAAAAGTAGAAAATACTTTTTAGCCAATTTCATATGATTTTTCTGAAAGAATAGAAAAAATAATATAAGACATCAAGTATGTTTAAAAGGCAGATATTCAAAAGTGCAAATTTACGACATTTCTGTTTCCATAAATTGTAGAATATAGTGAGATTTTTTTTCTTTTAACTTTCTCAACACATCGAAACAAATAAATGTACATAATACGACACATATATAATAGAAATGTTTAAATAAATACTTACATAGTAATAGATATGGAGAGAAAGAGTGAAGGAGGAAGATGTGAGAACTGAAGTCAGAGTGGACAACGACAGCTTCAAGAGAATTTCTAGGTTTCTACAACAAACGTTAATTAATATTTTTCTGGTTCACATAATCGTAAATACTGTATCTGTTTGTTTAGACAGTTAATTACCAATCATTTGTATATATTTGATTGGGTTTTCTCTTAAATATCAGTTGTCAAGTGGAACTGATCAAACAATCAAGGTGAGTGAGAAACAAGAACAAGAAATACACTTAATGAGGAAGAGTTTTGACAATTATTTCTTTATTATGATTATACAATCATTACATAGAAGGACAAATACAGGACATACATGCAAAAAACAGTTAAGAGGTTCGATTAAAAATTTTCCATAACATTTGGATTATTCATTATAAAAATTCGTCTGTAAATTGTCCTTTAAATGACCAATAGAATATTATAACATATCATAAACTTTCGATCTTACCGAAGTTTTAAACCCCGGCAATTTATAAGGCCCCGCAGCTTTTCTTTCCTCTCCTCCCTCCATAGTTAAGCTGGGTTTCTGACACCCACCTTTTTTACCACTTCCTTCCATCTTTTCTCATACACACCCCGGGGTAAGATCCTCTTTTCCAGCCCCATTTTTCTCTTCAGATGATATCTGAAGTAAGTGAGCAAGCCGGAGCCCGAGACAAAGGATCCTATCGCGACTCCTTCCATTCTTGTACGCCACATGCATTCTTTTACTACTGCAACCGTGCAGTGAAAACATGCCTCACCTTCCTTCGAGAGTCCAGTTGGCGGTATCATCTTAATCATAGACTCAGCCGACAGCTGTACTCGTCCCAGATGCGATAACACGTGTTCTGCGTAACTTATCAAGTCTGACAACTTCCGACAGTGTACAAAAGCGTGCTGGACGGTTTCATCATCCAACCCGCATCTTGGACACGTCGGTGGCACTGAAATTCCGTGCTGCGATAACTTCTCGCGAACAGGTAAAGCATTCCTATAGCACTGCCAGGCCAGGGATCTTTGGAAATTATCCAAATACCCCGTCCTGAAAGTCTTTTTAAACAGGTTGGTAAGCTGGTCTTCGTCAAACCCCAGAGCCCCTCCTAGGACGTCGTCGTTCTTTGCCTCTACCAGCCTTCTATAAAATACCGAGGTGGTATTTCCACAGCCGGCCTTGCCCGCCTTGTGGATCAGCGTGAGTGCCTGTCGGCACTCCTTTTGCCATAAAGTCAGATTCCGTCTTTTGATGCAACCGGGTTTAAAATTCACTAAGGAGGCCAGTCTCGGGAAAAATTCCCCTGCCGGTGGACTCCACACCTTATCACCCTCCAGGTGGTGCCAGAGATGCTTCAGCCTCAACGCATGTCTGCGCATCATCAACCAAGGCATTCCTAACCCACCCATTAACGGTTCCTGGCAGCAAACGGAGCGCCTCACAAGTGGCTTTCCTCCCTTCCACAAAAAGCGGAAAAGGATTCGCTCCAACTTGCTAAGCCATGAATCGCTGCAAGGGACAACGGTCAGGCGGTAAGTGATTACAGATGCAATGAACATCTGTACCACCTCCGCCCTTCCTTTCAAGGACAGAAACCTTCCGGACCAGGTCCGTACTATGGCCTCCACCTTGCCCGTCACCTCACTCCAATTCCTCTCCGTTTGGGAGTCTGGCCCAAACCAAACACCTAGCAACTTAACAGGGCCATCCGTCCAGTTTCCTACGACACTGGACGATATCGACTTGCTCCTCGAGGTGCCGAGGCGCAAGCCAACCGACTTTTCCTTGTTAACCCTTGCTCCTGTGACCGCCTCGTATCCTCTGATAGCGTCTTCTACACAAGGTAGCTGGGCCTCATTGGACACGATGAGGGTGACGTCATCCGCATAAGCAGTAACCGTCCTCCCACCTCCGATCTCATCCGGGTTCCTTCCCAGCCTCTCCAGCTTTCGCAGCAATGGCTCGAGAGCCAACACGTACAAAAGTGGTGACAAGGGGCACCCTTGACGAACTGAACATTCGATCGAAAACGATTCCGTTAGGTAACTGTTTATCTGGACGGTAGACTTGATGCCGCTATGCATAGCGGAGATCCACCCGCAAAATTCAGGGCCCAGTCCAGCCGCTTCGAGGACTGTCGCCAGGTACTTAAGGTCTACCCTATCGAACGCTTTCCTTTGGTCTAAATGGACCATTACCCCGCCCTTGCCGGTTAATTTACCCACCCTATCTAAGGTGTAGCGTATAAGGTGAAGATTGTCCTGGATCGACCTGCCTGGAATTGCACATGTCTGTGCTTTCCCTACAAGTTTCTCCACGACAACCGTCAACCTTTTTGCCAACACCTTGGCCAAAATCTTTAACTCTACATTAAGTAGAGTTATGGGCCTGTAATTACTAATGTTATCCCCCTTGCTCGGGTCTTTCTGGATTAGCGTCACCACTCCCCGGCTTACAGAACTGGGAATTCTCCCATTCTGCTTCCAGTTCGTGTAGACACCTGCCAATATTCCCCCGAACAAGTCCGGCATACTTTGGTAAAACTCGTAGGGCAGACCATCCAACCCCGGCGACTTCTCCCCGGCGCATCCGGCCAGCATCCCCTCTATCTCCACAGGAGTGATCGCTTCTTCACAGCACTCCACCTCACGCCCCGAGAGCCGCGGTCCGCCGGCTAGGAAGTCCTTTAAGGCCCTTCCCTGCTCCGGCGCCACACCACCCCCAAACACGCGGGTGAAATGCTGGTGAAGAAACTTTTGCATCTCCTCCTGTCCATAGATCTTTTGTCCCTGTTCGTCAGTTAAAGACTTGATTGAGGCTTTGTTACCTCTCTGACTCTCTACTCGACGGGCCCATCCGGCAACGTTAATACCTTCTCGTTTCCCAGCGCGTAGCTTAGCTCTGACTCTGCAACCTTCGTGTTTGGAGTTAAGGTGACGGTACAATACCGTCCTTGCCGCCATCACTCCTGATGCAGAGCCAGCTTCCATTGCCTCGTTTAGATTCTTAACTAAATCGTCCTCTATCCTAGACCTATCTAACCTTAGCTGATTGCTAATTCTAATGGACTCTGAATGAATGGCTCTTTTGAGGGAGTGCCACCATCTATTGTTAATGATGGTGCCACACAATGCCCTCTGTACTAACACCTTAATCTGGGTACGGAAGTCTTCACAATTCAAAATAGCCTTGTTCAGCTTCCAGTACCCGGGTCCCTGTCTATGACACTTGTCTAATTGCATCCTACACATCACAAATTTGTGATCCGTGTAAGGCACAATGTGAAACTGTGGACAACTAAACGTATCCTTATCTCTTTTCTTAACGAATATCCTATCTAAATACGATCTGTGTGAGCCGTCGTTGTTACTCCACGTCCACTGTGGAACGCTCGACTCATCCAGTCGGTAACGGTCCACTATATCAAAGCTCTCTAGTAGACCCTTGAGGCTAGGGTTCCCCTTCCTATTGGTTGAGCCAACACTGTTGACCCACGCTTCAAGGACAGTGTTAAAGTCCCTTACTAAGACTACTAAAAAGGGCTCCAGGTTCCGAAAAAAACCCGTCTGCCTAAACTCATTCGGAGCGTAGACAGCTACCAACCTGAAGGACTGTTTACTTACGTGGGTCACATCCAGAACAACCAGCCTGCCTTCTGGGTCCAGGAAGACAGTACTTACCTGCAAGTCCAAGCTCTTCCTGAAAAGGACTGCCACGCCTCTGCCTCTTCCTCGGCTAGGAGAAATAAATTTATCGAAACCATTTAGAAGAGGCGAGAACGCTTGGGCCCCGTTCATCTTGGACTCGGTTGCAATAGCTATGTCCACTCCATGTGTCGTGAGGTCGTTCAGGAAACAAATTTGTTTCCATTTCGACCCCATTCCACGTACATTCACACAACTCAGCTTAGCCATTGTCGGTGAGAGAAAAAATAAATGAACTTACGGTTGAGAAAGGGAGCATGACAGTTTAAATCTGCCCGCTTCCCCTTCTTCCTCCCTTGTGGTCGTAGCTGCAGGGCTCTTAACCGGCGTTGCCACCGGGCTCTGGGTAGGTGTGGTTGCCGGGGTTATAACAAGTTTACCCTCCAGTACTTCCTTCGTTACATCTCTTATCAGTCTATTCTTCAGATGTTCTTGTAGTATTTCCTCCTTCCACTCGTCTTCCTTTATTTTTGCGAAGTTGCTTTTGTGTCTGTAGCCTTGCTAAATAGTTTAAATTTGGAAAATTTAAAATATTTGTATACCCTATCGTTATTTTCGTCAAATGCTATGATCTTATCATTTTTTTTAAAAAACTTTTTCAAATCTAGTTTTATGGGGAGGGGCTTGGCGAACTGTTTTCCAATGAATACAGTGCCGTGGGGGTAGGGCTGGGGAATTTGCTTTGTATGTATGTCTGCGGTGCTTGCTGATTTTTTCCTTGTTTGGGGAGGGGAGTCCAGGGTGTTATCTTTTTTTCTTTTGTGTGTCACCTGTGTGTAATTCATTCGTTCAATACAATCCTCCGTTTCGGTTTCTTTGCTTGTCGTCGTCTTGGGTTCTTTTTCCGCCTTCTCCCCTTCAGTGTTTGAAGCACTTTGAGGAGGGGCTTCGTTGGTTTTCTTTTTTTTTAAACAGTTCGAGCGGACGTGACCCTTCTCGTCACATTTAAAGCACCTAGGTCTGCGTCCCTCCACTGATACTCTCATGGACGTTCCATCCTCATTAAATACCCTATCGGGCAAGTTCTCCAATATCTTGTTTTCTGCCTGAACGAGGAGTTCCAGCGTCTGTCCCTTCCAGCGTACCTCCTCTTTCCTTCTCATCTGCAGAATCGAAATTTCCCCCTCTACATTGTGCAGGACCGCCGCTGCTACCCACATTATTTCATACCCTCTCGGTATGTCCTCTACCAGCAGTTTAGCTGTTCTTTTTCCCATATACGAGGGTAGCAACATGATATCATCATTTTTCAGGGTCATTGATGACACCTCTCTTGCTACCTCAGCCGAGTCAAAATGTGCTTCAACAGTAGCGCTGCGAGCACCTCGAACAACATGGCGAATTTTGTCCCACACTGGGGACAAGCACTTTTCGACTAACTCGTTTCTGACGTCCATGATTTTTTTTTCTTTGTAGCTATACACTTTGTATATAACTGTCTTTTCCTTTATTTCTTGTACCTTCGCTTGCGGCGGTACAAGTTTGATTTCGTTTCCTTCCATTTTTACTAAGTTCCGAAATTCGAATAGTTGTTCGATCTTGAATTCAACGTCTATCATGGTTCCGCCTACCGCGGCCGAAAAAGACTGTTTTTTTACTTCAGTGTCCTTTAATTCACTTGTTCCCATCGCGGGGAAGTCACTCTTCGACGCCAACTCGAAATCCATTTCTCAAAAATGTTTCAAAAAATTACCTCGAAGGTAATGACAATTTTAAACAGAATTACCGTTACACAACGGGAACTGTTCAATAAACGATTAACACAAACAACGATGAACAAAAAATCGAACTCTCTCAACAAAGAGGCAGCAAAATTCTCAAAACGTAGATGAAAAAGGTGCGGAAGAGTTTTTACAATGAACAAAGGGAACTAACTCCAGTCTTTAAAGAATTGCGGCTCTACTTTAATAGATTTGGGATTTTGTGAAAGAGATTTCTTCAATATTCGGCTTCATCACTATTATTGTTATTATCACCAACCCTTTTCCGACCTTTTCCTTTTTGCGGCCACATGTGGAAATGTTCGAGTGTAGTGAAAATTTCAGTATTTGAGGCATCCCTATAATTTTCCACGCTAAATTCCATCAGTTAATTTGCTTCTTCCACAAAAAAATTTTTTAAAAAGTTACTATGGTTTAAAGTTTGATCATTCTTACCCATTTAGAAAACAATATTTGGAAGCTGTCATTTTGTTCAAGTAAAAAAAGGGGTGTGAAATATCAAATTATTGTGATTTTGTACTTTTTACACGGAAATTCATACGATTCTGCAAATACGTGATATAAAAACCTTTGTTCAATTAAAAATCAAATTACTTTTAACTATGCACTGTCCATCACCATTTCCTCCACCACAACCATTATCTCTCTCTCTCTTTGTGCCTCAAATCTCACCATCAGAACATCACCACTCTGCTAAAATTATATTGCTAACTTCTCAATATCATCAACTTCAACTAACTTTTTTAACCATGTAATAAATATTATGTTCCCCCTATCACATATCATGTACGCTTCTCTCTGTCCCTCTTCCTGTCTTACTCTTTGCTTTAATATATGGGTGCTTGAAACTCTCAGAAGAGAATTGCTGGGACCAGTATTCCGTTTGGGATATGCTTTTGAAATGGAAAGAAAGCATGCCCTTTTTTGGAAACGACTTGTGACTGGAGATGAAAAATGGATTGCATGTTTAATGTTGTGCAAAACTGATCCTGGAGTTTGCAGAAATATCCCCCAAGCAACCAAAGATGAATATCCATGGCAACACACCTGTGCTTTGTGTTTGGTAGGATCATAAAGGCATTAATATGACCTTCTCCCATAAAACCAGACCATTAATTCTGATGTGTTCTGTCGTCAACTGGCTAATTTGAACCAAAATATATCAAAGAACTGCGCCTGGAGATTACCAACAGAAAAGCATTAGTCTTCCAACAAGACAATGCCCAACCATTGTCAAAAAGAAAGGATTCACCCTATCTCCCTCATATTCCTTATAGTCTTCATTGTTATCATTTTTATGCCGTATGTTTTTTAAACCAATATTCTTTCATCAGATGCATTCTTAATTGAATTCTTTTCTTTTTGCTTTGCATCTTGTACAGATTTAAGTCTTTAATTTTATAAATATATATTTATATAATCTTTTAGTTGTTTATCCATTATCCAAAAACAAAAGGTCCCGGTCACTAGTCATGGCCTCGGTGTCTAGTGAGGCAATGGATTGGGTTATTCCTGAAACCAAAACACTCTAAAGTGGAGCCTGTATTGTGTCTGCATCAAAAGATAGTCGCTCATCTGCTATTCACTGAAAACTGAAGGAAATTGGAATACGGTAATTACTTAATACACTTTATGCACAATTTTATAGACACAGCACTCATAAAATAAATATTCGCTCATATTTTTCCAGTTTTCTCATTAACAGAAAAAAATTACATTTTAAAATTTACATGGGCACAATTTCTTATCTAAAACATGAGAAGTGTATACTAAAAAAATTACTTTATATGTAAAATATAGGGGTCACAATTTAATGTAACATGGCTTATTTGAAAACCACATCAGTGGTAACTTGTAAGCCAAGGTGATGGGTCAGAGAGCCAATACACATTTCAATTTGTAGGTGTTGTAAAAAAAACTTAGTTCAAGTAAAAAAACAATATTACTTTTCACTCTGTATTCACCATCACAACCACCACCATCATCTGTCTCTCTCTACCTTTCTTTAATCTCTCCATCAGAACATCACCCACCTTCTAAAATTATATTTCTAACTCTCCTCTATATCACAACCTGCAAACTAAATATGTCCCCCTATCATGTCATGCACGCTTCTCTCTCTTCCCGTCCCACTCATGGCCTTATCCTTTCCCTCTCCCGCTTTCTCTCCAATCACATGAAAGTGTTACTGACGACCTAAGTAACGTAACGACAAGCAGAATTATTATAAGACCACCTTCCTATACTTTTCCCTCCCACTCACCCCACTACTCTAACTAACATAAATACACCAGTTGAACAAACAAGCTTGTGATTACATATACACACGTACATTATTTTTGTGGGAGGTTTGGATAATATTTTTTGCAAGGTAATTACAAATCACATAAGGAAACCGGAGAAAAGTTTGATATTATTTATTCAGCATTACATATGTTTCATTTCCTAATAGGAATTATAAACTTTTAGATGTGTAGAAAACATGTAACATATATTTCCCATGAGAAATTCTTGAGACATACAACAGTTTATGTAAGTGTGTGTGTATGTGTCTGTGTATTTGCCCTTGTCCAGATATTATGTGATGTTTGTAACGGGCCATCATGACCGTCATACTTGTGCAGTTGTTCACTTCCAGTCCTCTGCGTAAAATATGTCTCACCAGGGAAAATATTTCCTTGCTTGGAAATAGGTGAGGATTGGTCACAAGAAAGGTACCCAGATGTAGAAAATCTCCATCAATGAATTCCATCTGATCTACAGAAGCATGAATAGGAGAATTTTAAATGATGAGGATCATCATCATCGTGGTTCCTCTTCTGTATCAATGCATTTACATTTCAATAATTGATCCATTTTCGTAGATTGATTTAGCACAAATAGCTTAGGTTACAGTTATATCTTTCATATTAATAGGACTGTGTACAAACAATTCACCATTTTGAAAGAATGATTCAGGTTTAACATCACAGTGATATGTTTTCCTTCCTCTGTCAATGCTCTTTTGATTCAATAATGGATGATTTCATGTCAAAGATTTACCATAGATGTCACATTCATATAGTTTCTATATTCTGTGGATGTCTTTATGAGATATGTCCTTTATCCTTCTGAGGAAATGTTGTACAACAAATATCACTGTGTTATGGACCCACTTCATAAGGAAAGACTTCTGTTTAAATAGGAAATGATTTTGTGTAAATGATATGCCAAAGATATCACTGTGAATTGATTTTTCTTGAGTGTGAATGCATTTGTGTATAGTTAAGTGACTGTTTCCAGAGAACGTCTTACCATAGATATCACAAGGGTAAGGTTTCTACCCAGTATGAATACGTTTGTGTTGAGTTAAGCCACTGTTCTGAGAGAATGATTTACCACAGATATTACAAGGTTATCGCTCCGCCCCTGTATGAACACGCTTGTGTTTAGCTAAGCTGCTGCTTTCAGAGAATGACCTTCCACAGATATCACAAGAATACGAACTCTCTCCTGTATGGTTACGTATGTGATTGGTTAAGCTGGTGCTTTGAGAGAATGATTTACCACAGATATCACAAGAATACGGACTCTCTCCTGTATGGACACGTATGTGATTGGTTAAGCTGCTGCTTTGAGAGAATGATTTACCACAGACATCACATTGATATGGTTTTTCCCCTGTATGAACCCGTTTGTGTTTAGTTAAGCTACTGCCAGCAGAGAGTGATTTACCACAGATATCACAGGAATATGGCTTCTCTCCTGTATGAACCCTTTTGTGAGTAGTTAAGCTGCTGCTTTGAGAGAATGATTTACCACAGATATCACAGTGATATGGTTTGTCCCCTCCATGAACCCTTTTGTGAGTAGTAAAGCTACTGCCATCAGAGAACGATTTACCACAGATATCACAGTGATATGGTTTCTCACCTGTATGAATACGTTTGTGTCTGGTTAAGCTATCGCTTCGAGGGAATGATTTACCACAAATATCACAGTGATATGGTGCTTCCACTACATGAATTTGTTTGTGTTGATTGAATTTACTTTTTCCTAAGAATGACTCTTTGCAGATGTCACAGTCATATGATGATTTTCCTAATTTTTCCGACATCTCTTCAAGAAAAATATAATCAATCCTTCAAGTTGTACAGATCAACAAATTTTCAAAAATATTTCTCCTCTCACCAAAATATATGGATATTTTGCTTCTTTTTGCTTTTATAGTTTATTCCAAACAAATATCACTTCTCTTATATTTCTTCTAAACGTGATCAATGCCAATATTTTACAATGCTGCAAATACTTTTGTAAATCCATCAAAGTATATTTAAAACAGAAAATTATCTCTTGCACATTTCAGACACAGAAGTAAAGAAATGCTTTCTCTCTCAGAGGAAATATTTTACTGTAATTCAGCAATGTTTTCTAGAAGCAGGATTATACGTTTGTAGAATATCTTTGCAGTCTTTCAAACATGATACATAATGATGATTCTTTAAAAGTAAAAAATACTTTTTAGCCAATTTCATATGATTTTTCTGAAAGAATAGAAAAAATAATATAAGACATGAAGCATGTTTAAAAGGCAGATATTCAAAAGTGCAAATTTATGACATTTCTGTTTCCATAAATTGTAGAATTAATCCTTTATCTGAACTATTAAATTTATCCCATCTCTGTTTTCAAGAGGTTTATATCACAGACACATCCATCGTAATAACACCTCCTGGACATTGCGTCTGTCCTAGACACACACACACATCAATATACATGTCAATGACAGTAGATATCTGATGTTTTCACCTCAGTGTTCTATTGTATCAACACAGGTTTGTTTTATAACACAGACATCACTCCTCCTCTGCCTCTTTCTGTATATGCATAAATATACAAATATATATATGTGGTTAGCTTAATGTTAACATTTTGTTGAGCATAAAAGTCAGTAAATAATATTGATGTCTGACTTGCAGCATCAAAATCTTTTGTGGGGAATTTTTGATGTTAAGAAAAATTGTTGGTTGATGAAATTGGTGACAATCCTTCTCCATGGGGCAAATGGAAGAGGCTTCAATGAAGTCTATCCTTATTTTACGGAAAAACTATAATTTCTTTTCATTGTTATGCACATAGTTTTAAAACTTAGCCATTCTTGTTTTTTCTTTTAATTATAAATTCTTACACATTATAATTAATGTTTCTCTTCCTTGTTGCTTCAAAACGAAATATTGTTTATCTGGATGAGTGAAAAACATATTCATATTAAATATATACACATTACGAAGAAAGAAAAGGATAACTTGCATAATTAATTGAAAATAACATAAAAAAAGGGTGCAATTCTGCTTTAAACATTATATAGCTCCTTAAAAATTTTTTACCATTTTTCTGTGGAATTTTCGGAAACTTTTTCCAAATTTGTGATCTACATTATGAAAAAAATTGTTTTTGCAATTTTTCCCATTTTAAAAAAAAATTGCCACTCTAAAACCTTGTCTGATTAAATCCCAACGACGGCCCATTGAATGTGTTTATGTGGAGAAGGATATCTTTTCTACTCTGGGCACAAGGCCAGAAATTTTGGGAGAGGGGGCCCAGTGGATTAGATAGACCACCAGTACGCAACTGGTACAAAATTTATCGACCTCGAAAGAATGAAAGGCAAAGTCGACCTCGACGGAATTTGAACTCACGTACTAACGATTCTTCCAGCTCGCCGGTTTTATACAGAGAAAAATACTGAAAAACGTCAGCACATCAGAGTGGCAAAGAAACTAGGGAGGTATCAGGTGGTCGTGAGATGTGCGAAAAGTAACAGCTAAATAGCTCTTAAAGCACACAGTTTTTGCTTGTTTGTTGAATTCTCGTGTGTAGAAAATAAAAACGAAAACAAACCCCAGATATTACTTGTAAGTTGTAATGATGCAGAAGAACCGCCAGAAATAAAGACTTCCTACGTCTCAAATAAAAGCTGTTCCATTTCCTCTCGTTACGATATTTGCTTTTCGTTTCAGTATTTCAAGTGCACACTCGTATTTTTATACGTTCCCCATTTCTTACTAATTACATCGTAATTTTCCCGCATTTAACGAAATTGTCGAATTTACACGTTAGAAAGAAAGATAAATGTTATCTAAACAAGGGATTGATCCGACGTTTTTACAAATAATTTAGAAAATAACCAAAAGTGCAATGAAATGTCTAAAAGAAAACGACAACACAATGAAAGTATTAAAATTACAGCCTTTCGTATATTTCGTCTTAGTGAGATTTTTTTTCCTTTTAACTTTCTCAACACATCGAAACAAATAAATGTACATAATACAACACATATATAATAGAAATGTTTAAATAAATACTTACATAGTAATAGATATGGAGAGAAAGAGTGAACGAGGAAGATGTGAGAACTGGAGTCAGAGTGGACAACGACAGCTTCAAGAGAATTTCTAGATTTCTACAACAAACGTTAATTAATATTTTTCAGGTCCACATAATCGTAAATGCTGTATCTGTTTCTTTAGACAGTTAATTACCAATCATTTGTATATATTTGATTGGATTTTCTCTTAAATATCAGTTGTCAAGTGGAACTGATCAAACAATCAATGAGCGTGAGAAACAAGAACAAGAAATACACTTAATGAGTTTTGACAATTAACAACGGGAACTAACTCCGATTTCTTTATTACCCACCAGGGGCGACGAAGAGGGGACATTACAAAACATTGGGGACATAGAACATTATAATTAAATTTATGAACAATGAATTATTAAATGAAAAAATGATAATATGAAAGCGACGCTCTCGGCCCCATCCGCCAGCATCACTTACCTGTCCTTTATCACCCATTTCCAATTACAATTCCTAGTTTTTCTATCACACTCTTCGTTTTCCTTTCATACATCTCTATCATTTCACCCTGCATCGGCACTGTCATCCATTTTATACCCTCTTCCTCACACCTCCTCGCCAATGTCTCCATAAATTCATATTTCACAACCGCGTAACTACCATCTTCATGTTCGCGCCATAAGTCTTTATGTACCATCCTTTTCGAGTTCTGGGTGTCCCTCCTCCTCGCAACATACAAAAAATAGGTCCTGGGACTTTGTTCGTTCTGTGTGTCTGCATTTGTTTTTGTTTTTCTTGTAGGCGGGGAGTGGGTGGTATCGCTGTTTGCAGGGGAGGGATGGGATTCAGAGGGTACGTGTGGTGTTGGGGTTGGTTAGGGTTTCGTACTGTTTTCTTTTTTCTTTCTTTTCCTTTTTTTATCCCTTCTTCCCACTCTTGCTGGATCTCCTCCCCTTCAGTTGCTTCCCTTTCTGTTTGGTTCTCCTTTTCTTTAGTGTCTTCCTTCTTTTGGGGTTCCGTAACGATTTCCTTTTCCTTTGGTGGGGGAGGGCAGTAGGCTCTCATGTGACCCCTCAGGCCACACTTATAGCACCTGGGCGCCCTGCCCTCCACCCACACTCTCATAATAATGTTCCCTGTTCTTATAGTATCTGTCAGCCCTTCCACTGCTTCCGCCTCCGTCTGTATATTCATGTCCAAGGTAGCACCTCTCACGCCTTCGTATTTCATCGTGGCGTGGAGGATGTCCACCTTTTCCTCGTTTCCCTTAATCACCGCTGCCGTTATGTATTCGCCCTCTAGGTGTGGAGGTATTCCCTCCACCCTAATTCTTGTGGTCCTTCTATTTAGATACGAGGGCAGTAAGTATATTTTCTCGGTCTTCACCACCTTGGCTGCTATTTTTTTGGCGACGTTCTCACTTCTATACTGCACCGTTACCGTTCCATACTCCATTCCTCCAGTCAGGTAAACAATTTCCTCTCCAGTCTGTTTCAATGCCTCTTCAATAACTTCCATATTGACTACTTCCATTTTCTTCCTCCATTCACGTACACTCTATATTTTATGGTTCTACGATTGAACCACTCGCCCCGCTTTGCTGGAGGTGACAGCTCGACTTCGCCGTTCTCCTCCTCCTTCATAAAATTCTGGAAGCCTGGTAGTTTAGCCAGGTCCACCTCTTTTTCTATCGACTTCCTCATTATTCCTGCGTAGGTACTTTCCAGCTTCCTGTCCATTTTTGCCACTGCTTCTTCCAACTCCTCCTCAGATGTTGACAATTCCGGCAAACTTTCAAATAAATTCCTCCCGGCCATCTCACCAGTTAGGGAGAGGCGGCTCATAATCTCCTCAAACCGAAAACGGCCGCCCGAACAGAAACAGTGCAACGCGCAGAACCAGTGCGACGCGAAACCGCATCAACCGAAGTTCAAAACTCCACAACAACAACACTTTTTGTTCTTTTTTTTTACCGAATTCTACGAGCCGAGAAAAACACAACCTACGTCAAACGTTAGGGAACTAACTCCATATTTCTTTATTATGATTATACAATCGTTACATAGAAGGACAAATACAGGACATACATGCAAAAAACAGTTAAGAGGTTCGATTAAAAATTTTCCATAACATTTGGATTATTCATTATATAAATTCGTCTGTAAATTGTCCTTTACATGACCAATAGAATGTTATAACATTACATAAACTTTCGATCTTACCGAAGTTTTAAACCCCGGCAATTTATAAGGCCCCGCAGCTTTTCTTTCCTCTCCTCCCTCCATAGTTAAGCTGGGTTTCTGACACCCACCTTTTTTTCCACTTCCTTCCATCTTTTCTTATACACACCCCGTGGTAAGATCCTCTTTTCCAGCCCCATTTTGCTCTTCAGATGATATCTGAAGTAAGTGAGCAAGCCGGGGCCCGAGACAAAGGATCCTATCGCGACTCCTTCCATTCTTGTTCGCCACATGCATTCTTTTACTACTGCAACCGTGCAGTGAAAACATGCCTCACCTTCCTTCGAGAGTCCAGTTGGCGGTATCATCTTAATCATAGACTCAGCCGACAGCTGTACTCGTCCCAGATGCGATGACACGTGTTCTGCGTAACTTATCAAGTCGGACAACTTCCGACAGTGTACAAAAGCGTGCTGGACGGTTTCATGGTCCAACTCGCACCTTGGACACGTCGGTGGCACTGAAATTCCGTGCCGCGATAACTTCTCGCGAACAGGTAAAGCATTCCTATAGCACTGCCAGGCCAGGGATCTTTGGAAATTATCCAAATACCCCGTCCTGAAAGTCTTTTTAAACAGGTTGGTAAGCTGGTCTTCGTCAAACCCCAGAGCCCCTCCTAGGACGTCGTCGTTCTTTGCCTCTACTAGCCTTCTATAAAATACCGAGGTGGTATTTCCGCATCCGGCCTTGCCCGTCTTGTGGATCAGCGTGAGTGCCTGTCGGCACTCCTTTTGCCATAAAGTCAGTTTCCATCTTTTGATGCGACCGGGTTTAAAATTCACTAAGGAGGCCGGTCTCGGGAAAAATTCCCCTGCCAGCGGACTCCACACCTTATCACCCTCCAGGTGGTGCCAGAGATGCTTCAGCCTCAACGCATGTCTGCGCATCATCAACCAAGGCATTCCTAACCCACCCTTTAACGGTTCCTGGCAGCAAACGGAGCGCCTCACAAGTGGCTTTCCTCCCTTCCACAAAAAGCGGAAAAGGATTCGCTCCAACTTGCTAAGCCATGAATCGGGGCAAGGGACAACGGTCAGGCGGTAAGTGATTACAGATGCAATGAACATCTGTACCACTTCCACCCTTTCTTTCAAGGACAGAAACCTTCCGGACCAGGTCCGTACTATGGCCTCCACCTTGCTCGTCACCTCACTCCAGTTCCTCTCCGTTTGGGAGTTTGGCCCAAACCAAACTCCTAGCAACTTAACAGGGCCATCCGTCCAGTTTCCTACGACACTGGACGATATCGACTTGCTCCTCCAGGTGCCGAGGCGCAAGCCCACCGACTTGTCCTTGTTAACCTTTGCTCCTGCCACCGCCTCGTATCCTCTGATAGCCTCTTCCACACAAGGTAGGTGGGCCTCATTGGACACGATGAGGGTGACGTCATCCGCATAAGCAGTAACCGTCCTCCCACCTCCGATCTCATCCGAGTTACTTCCCAGCCTCTCCAACTTTCGCAGCAATGGCTCAAGAGCCAACACGTACAAAAGTGGTGACAAGGGGCACCCTTGACGAACTGAACATTCGATCGAAAACGGTTCCGTTAGGTAACCGTTTATCTGGACGGTGGACTTGATGCCGCTATACATAGCGGAGATCCACCCGCGAAATTCAGGGCCCAGTCCAGCCGCTTCGAGGACCGTCGCCAGGTACTCATGGTCTGCCCTATCGAACGCTTTACTTTGGTCTAAATGGACCATTACCCCGCCCTTGCCGGTTAATTTACCCACCCTATCTAAGGTGTAGCGTATAAGGTGAAGATTGTCCTGGATCGACCTGCCTGGAATTGCACATGTCTGTGCTCTCCCTACAAGTTTCTCCACGACAACCGTCAACCTTTTTGCCAACACCTTGGCCAAAATCTTTAACTCTACATTAAGTAGAGTTATGGGCCTGTAGTTACTAATGTTATCCCCCTTGCTCGGGTCTTTCTGGATTAGCGTCACCACTCCCCGGCTTACAGAACTGGGAATTCTCCCATTATGCTGCCAGTTCGTGTAGACGCCTGCCAATATTCCCCCGAACAAGTCCGGCATACTTTGGTAAAACTCGTAGGGCAGACCATCCAACCCCGGCGACTTCTCCCCGGCCAGTATCCCCTCTATCTCCGCGGGAGTGATCGCTTCTTCACAGCACTCCACCTCACGCCCCGAGAGCCGCGGTCCGCCGGCTAGGAAGTCCTTTAAGGTCCTCCCCCGCTCCGGCGCCACACCACCCCCGAACACGCGGGTGAAATGCTGGTGAAGAAACTTTTGCATCTCCTCCTGTCCATAGATCTTTTGTCCCTGTTCGTCAGTTAAAGACTTGATTGAGGCTTTGTTACCTCTCTGACTCTCTACTCGACGGGCCCATCCGGCAACGTTAATACCTTCTCGTTTCCCAGCGCGTAGCTTAGCTCTGACTCTGCAACCTTCGTGTTTGGAGTTAAGGTGACGGTACAATACCGTCCTTGCCGCCATCACTCCGGATGCAGAGCCAGCTTCCATTGCCTCGTTTAGATTCTTAATTAAATCGTCCTCTATCCTAGACCTATCTAACCTTAGCTGATTGCTAATTCTAATGGACTCTGAACGAATGGCTCTTTTGAGGGAGTGCCACCATCTATTGTTAATGATGGTGCCACACAATGCCCTCTGTACTAACACCTTAATCTGGTACGGAAGTCTTCACAATTCAAAATAGCCTTGTTCAGCTTCCATACCCTACCCGGGTCCCTGTCTATGACACTTGTCTAATTGCATCCTACACGTCACAAATTTGTGATCCGTGTAAGGCACAATGTGAAACTGTGGACAACTAAACGTATCCTTATCTCTTTTCTTAACGAATATCCTATCTAAATACGATCTGTGTGAGCCGTCGTTGTTACTCCACGTCCACTGTGGAACGCTCGGCTCATCCAGTCGGTAACGGTCCACTAGATCAAAGCTCTCTAGTAGACCCTTGAGGCTAGGGTTCCCCTTCCTATTGGTTGAGCCAACACTGTCGACCCGCGCTTCAAGGACAGTGTTAAAGTCCCCTACTAAGACTATCGTTTTCGACGTCGCTAAAAAGGGCTCCAGGTTCCGAAAAAACCCGTCTGTCTACACTCATTCGGAGCGTAGACAGCTACCAACCTGAAGGACTGTTTACTTACGTGGGTCACATCCAGAACAACCAGCCTGCCTTCTGGGTCCAGAAAGACAGTACTTACCTGCAAGTCCAAGCTCTTCCTGATAAGGACTGCCACGCCTCTGCCTCTTCCTCGGCTAGGAGAAATAAATTTCTCGAACCCATTTAGAAGAGGCGAGAACGCTTGGGCCTCGTTCATCTTGGACTCGGTTGCAATAGCTATGTCCACTCCATGTGTCGTGAGGTCGTTCAGGAAACAAATTTGTTTCCATTTCGTCCTCATTCCACGTACATTCACACAGCCCAGCTTAGCCATTGTCGGTGAGAGAAAAAATAAATGAACTTACGGTTGAGAAAGGGAGCATGACAGTTTAAATCTGCCCGCTTCCCCTTCTTCCTCCCTTGTGGTCGTAGCTGCAGGGCTCTTAACCGGCGTTGCCACCGGGCTCTGGGTAGGTGTGGTTGCCGGGGTTATAACAAGTTTACCCTCCAGTACTTCCTTCGTTACATCTCTTATCAGTCTATTCTTCAGATGTTCTTGTAATATTTCCTCCTTCCACTCGTCTTCCTTTATTTTTGCGAAGTTGCTTTTGTGTCTGTAGCCTTGCTAAATAGTTTAAATTTGGAAAATTTAAAGTATTTATATACCCTCTCGTTTTTTTCATCAAATGCTATGATCTTATCATTTTTTTTTAAAGACTTTTTCACATCTTGTTTTATGGGGAGGGGCTTGGCGAACTGTTTTCCAATGAATACAGTGCCGTGGGGGTAGGGCTGGGGAATTTGCTTTGTATGTATGTCTGCGGTGCTTGCTGATTTTTTCCTTGTTTGGGGAGGGGAGTCCAGGGTGTTATCTTTTTTTCTTTTGTGTGTCACCTGTGTGTAATCCATTTGTTCGATACAATCCTCCGTTTCTGTTTCTTTGCTTGTCGTCGTCTTGTGTTCTTTTTCCGCCTTCTCCCCTTCAGTGTTTGATGCACTTTGAGGAGGGGCTTCGTTGGTTTTCTTTTTTTTTAAGCAGTTCGAGCGGACGTGACCCTTCTCGCCACATTTAAAGCACCTAGGTCTGCGTCCCTCCACTGACACTCTCATGGACGTTCCATCCTCGTTAAATATCCTATCGGGCAGGTTCTCCAATATCTTGTTTTCTGCCTGAACGAGGAGTTCCAGCGTCTGTCCCCTCCAGCGCACCTCCTCCTTCCCTCTCATCTGCAGAATCGAAACCTCCCGCTCTACATTGTGCAGGACCGCCGCTGCCACCCACATCATGTCATACCCTCTCGGTATGTCCTCTACTAGCAGTTCAGCTGTTCCTCCTCCCATATACGAGGGCAGCAACATGATATCATCATTTTTCAGGGTCATTGATGACACCTCCCTCGCCACCTCAGCCGAGTCAAAATGTGCTTCAACAGCGGCGCTGCGAGCACCTCGAACGACATGGCGAATCCTGTCCCACACCGGGGACAAGCACTTCTCGACCATCTCGCTTCTAACGTCCATAACTTTTCCCTCTTTGCAGCTATACACCTTGTATATAACTGTTTTTTCCCCTACTTCTTGCACCTTCGCTTGCGACGGTACAAGTTTGATTTCGCTTCCCTCCACTTTTACAAAGTTCCCAAATTCGAACAGTTGCTCGATCCCGAATTCAACGTCCATCATGGTTCCGCCCACCGCGGCCGAAAAAGACTGTTTTGTTACCTCAGTGTCCTCCAATTCACCTGCTCCCATCGCGGGAAAATCACTCTTCGACGCCAAGTCGAAATCCATTTCTCAAAAATGTTTCAAAAATCACCTCGAAGGCAATAACAATTTTAAACACAGAACTTTCCGCCCCGTAGGGCGAAAATCACCGTTACACAACGGGCACCGTTCAATTAACACAAACAACGATGAGCAAAAAATCGAACTCTCTCAACAAAAGGCAGCAAATTTCTCAAAACGCAGATGAAAGTCAACAAGGGGAACTAACTCCCGTCTTTAAAGAATTGCGGCTCTACTTTATAGATTTGGGATTTTGTGAAAGATGTTTCTTTGATAATTCTGTCTCATAAATTATTATTATTGTCATTATTACCAATCCTGCCGAATCTTTTATGTTTGGCTGCACATATGGAAATTTTTAATAATTCACATATTCATATATATATATATATTATATATATATATATTATATATATTATATTTACATATATATATATATATTATATATCTATATATTATATATATATATATACTCTTTATTCTTCTCTTTTATTCTTTTCTTGTTTCAGTCATTTGACTGCGGCCATGCTGGAGCACCGCCTTTAGTCGAGCAAATCGACTCCGGGACTTATTCTTTGTAAGCCCAGTACTTATTCTATCGGTCATCACGCAATCGATCATGCTAAAAATAGCAGCCAAAGTATCCCCCTATCTAAATCACATGCCCATTGTACGTAATGTCCTAGATTATCCCTCAAAAGACAGTTTGCTGAAGGCTGGAATGTCTTTGATGATACGTTTGCTGTATCAGGTTTGATTTGAGGCTAAATAACATTATGGTAAATTTCTAAATTAACTCCCGCATGATTTTCACTAAGAAAATAATCAAAATGTTAGATTTTTTGCGAGGAATCAACTACCCTGACCTCATAATATGCTACAAAACCCTGTTAAGGGTCCAAAAGACGGGGTGGGGTGAGGTGGAAGCCATTTTTTTTTACCTTAGAAAAAAACACATTAGGACAATGGAGAAGAGTTTGATATTATTTATTCAGCATTACATGTGTTTCATTTCCTAATAGGAATTACAAACATTTACACGTAGAGAAAAAATGTAAAAGATTTCCTTTAAGAAAATCTTTCAACGTGCATGTGTGTGTGTATGTACCCTTGTCCAGATATTATGTGATGTTCGTAAAGGGACATCATGACCGTCATACTTGTGCAGTTGTTCACTTCCAGTCCTCTGCGTAAAATATGTCTCACCAGGGAAAATATTTCCTTGCTTGGAAACAGGTGAGGATTGGTCACAAGAAAGGTACCCAGATGTAGAAAATCTCCATCAATGAATTCCATCTGATCCACAGAAGCATGAATAGGAGAATGTTAAATGATGAGGATCATCATCATCGTGGTTCCTCTTCTGTATGAATGCATTTACATTTCAATAATTGATCCATTTTCATAGATTGATTTAGCACAAATAGCTTAGGTTACAGTTGTATCTTTCATATTAATAGGACTGTGTACAAACAATTCACCATTTTGAAAGAATGATTCAGGTTTAACATCACAGTGATATGTTTTCCTTCCTCTGTCAATGCTCTTTTGATTCAATAATGGATGATTTCATGTCAAAGATTTGCTATAGATGTCACATTCATATAGTTTCTATCATGTGTAGAGTTCTTTATAAGGTCCAAGCTTGACCTTCTGACGGAATGTCACTGTGCTATGGATCCTTTGCATAACGAATGGACTTGTGTTTAATTAAGTGATGATTTTATGAGAATGATTTACTGCAGATATCAGTGATACGGTTCCTCACCTGTATGAATACACTTGTGAGAAGCTAAGTTACTACCATCAGGAAGTGATTTACCACAGATATCACAGTGATATGGTTTCTCCCTTGTGTGAATACGCTTGTGTTTAGTTAAGCTGCTGCTTTCAGAGAAAGATTTACCACAGATATCACAGCGATATGGTTTCTCCCCTGTATGAATTAATTTGTGTGTAGTTAAGCTGCTGCCCTCATAGAATGATTTACCACAGATATCACAGTGGTAATTTCTTTCTCCTGTATGGATAATCTTGTGAATATCTAAGCTATCAGTACGAGAGAATGATTTACCACAGATATCACAACGATACGGCTTCTCCCCTGTATGAATGCATTTGTGGTCTGTTAAGTTACTACTTTTAGAGAATGATTTACCACAGATACTACAGTGATATGGTTTCTCCCCTGTATGAATACGCTTGTGTTTAGTTAAGCTGCTGCTTTCGGAGAAAGATTTGACACAGATATCACAGGGATATGGTCTCTCCCCTGTATGAATACGTATGTGTCGTGTTAAGTGACTGCCATTTAAGAATGATTTACCACAGATATCACAGTGATATGGTTTCTCCCCTGCATGAATTTGTTTGTGTTGATTGAATTTACTTTCGTCTAAGAATGACTCTTTGCAGATGTCACAGTCATATGATGATTCTCTTAATTCTTCCGATATTTCTTCAGGAAAAATAAAACTGAAACTTCAAGTTGTACAGATCAACAACTTTTCAAAAATATTTCTTCTCTCACCAAAATTTATGGATATTTTGCTTCTTTTTGCTTTTATAGTTTATTCCAAACAAATATTACTTCCCTTATATTTCTTCTAAACGTGATCAATGACAATATTGAAAAATGTTGCAAATATTCTTTGTAAATCTATCGAAGTATATTTAGAAGAGAAAATTATCTCTTGCACATTTCAGACACAGAAGTAAGAAATGCTTTCTCTCTCTCTCTCAAGAAATATTTTACTGTAACTCAGCAATGTTTTCTAGAAGCAGGATTATACGTTTGTAGAATATCTTTGCAGAGTCTTTCAAACATGATACATATTGATGATTCTTCAAAAGTAAAAAATACTTTTTAGCCAATTTCATGTGATTTTCTGAAAGAATAGAAAAAATAATATAAGACATCAAGCATGTTTAAAAGGCAGATATTCAAAAGTGAAAATTTACGACATTTCTGTTTTCATAAATAATAGAAGTAATTTTTTATCTGAACCTTTAAATTCATCCCATCTCTCTATTTTCGAGAGGTTTATATCACAGACATATCTATCGTAATAACACCTCCTGGACATTGCGTCTGTCCTAGACACACACCAATATACATGTCAATGACACTAGATATCTGATGGTTTCACCTCAGTCATGTGTCGTATTAACACAGCTTTGTTTGGTAACATAGACATCACTCCTCCTCTGCCTCATTCTGTACATTCGTAAATACATAGATACATAGATACGGGCAGCTTAATATCAAAATTCTGCGGAACTTGAAACATGAAAAAAAGTCAGTAAAGAATCAACATTCTTTTCTACTCTCAGGCACAAAGCTCGAAGTTTTTGAGGAAGGGCCAATCAATTAGATTGATCCCAGTACACAACTCGTACTTAACTTATCGACCCCGAAAGGATGAAGGGCAAAATCGACCTTGGCGGAATTTGAACTGAGAACGTAAAGACAGACAAAATACTGCTAAGCACTTCATATATATATTTATACTAGCTGAAGGTGACCCGCTCTACGCGCGGGTAATAGTGTGGTTGTTACTTTCTGTTGCTTCCTTTCAGCATGTAAAAAGCACCATCCGAACGTGGCCGATTGCAGCGTCGCCATGACTGGCTTCTCAGCCGGTGGCACGTAAAAAGCACCAACCGATCGTTGCCGCTACGAGACCCCCTGGCACCTGTGCCAGCGGCACGAGAAAGCACCCACTACACTCACAGAGTGGTTGGCGTTAGGAAGGTCATCCACCTGTAGAAACACTGCCAGATCAGACTGGATCCTGGTGCAGCCTCCTGGCTTCCCAGACCCTGGTCACACTGTCCAACCCGTGCTAGCACGGAAAACGGCCGTTTAATGATGATGATGATGATAATTCTCCCTCTTTGATTCTCTCCCACTTTCCCACTATCTTACTTTTCTTTTCTTTTGCTTTCTCTTACTCTCTATCTTTATCTATCTCTCTCCCATTTATAAACAACAAAAGATCTTGAGTAAGTTGAGAAATAAAATATTTAGAAAGATCAATCATAAATATCAGGCAGTGGCAACGGAGAGGTCTTCTTCAAGGCAGACAGCAAAACACTAACATTTAAAAGGGACAGACGAACTTGCCAGCTGAATAAAAATAATAAAATATTGGAAACCAAAGTTTGAAGGGATAGAATCTGAGGATAGTAGAGTCACCATGGCTGGCATTTCTTAACGACGGACAGCAACGTATTGACAGTTTAACGGCTGGCGTAAAATTTTGAACTTGATGTAAAAGAAAATTCGTAAACACCAAGTATTGAAGTGATTCTTTCTCACGACAGTAGACTCACCATGGCAAGCATTCAAAACTTCTTCATCATGGACGGCAACACATTGACGATTAAAAGGCTGGCGCAAATTTTTTACCTTGATGTAACAGAGTATTCCTAAACACTCGCTCATTTAAATTTTAATCCCCTTCCAGCCCCATTTTTTCACATTTTGGCTAATATAACCCGATTTCATTCGGGTCTACTGGGGCCACGTTTTATAAGATGAGGAATTTTGTCCTAGAGGTCACGCCTTTCATTTGAGGAAAAAAATAGTTGTCATGCAAACTTGCCAGCACTTTAAACATAGGTGTGCATATTTTAAACCGTTTCTAGCACGCATAAAAATTTCGGCCCATATTTAGGCAATTTGGATTTTGAAGTATTTAAAACAAGGTAAAAAAAGAAACGAATTCACCTCCTTTGTTTGCAAATTTTGGGGCGCTGTGGAACCCCACCAAAAACTATTGAGGCACGGCAGCAAGGTTACAGCGTTATAACGGGTGGTGCGCTGAAACAAACCAAGCACCCTCATGAGGTTCACCAGTTAAAACTACGAATTAAAAAAGAAAAACAGTGGAAAGTTTTGGAATTAGGATGGAGGGAGTTGGTTAAAAAATTTTTCTTTTATTCTTTCTTTTGCATAATCGTATTAATTCCATTACGCAGAAGACAAACGAAAAAATTTGTAAAAATTAGAAAAAAGTTAGAATCGGGGTTTGCACGTACTTACATCATAACTCCGCCACGTTTTAATGTATTGACGACTAGTTTTTAATTAAAAGATTATATAAACGGATTTTTATTGTTGGTCAAATTGGGTACTTTGTAGTGATTCAATACAGAGCCATTTAATTTTTTCTGTAGACGATAGTGCCTTTTCGTTTCAGTATTTCAAGTGCACACTCGTACTTTTACACGTTCCCCATTTTTTGGTTACAAATTACATCGGAATTTTCTTGCAATTAACTTAATTATTGTCAAATTTACATGTCAGAAACACAGAGAAAATGTTATCTAAACACGATAATGATCTGACGTTAACAAATATAGAAAAATAACCAAAAATGCAGTGAGATGTCTAAAAGAAAGCGACAACACAATGAAAGTATTAAAATAATAGCCTTACTTTCCTATAATTTCGTGTTTGTTTGGGGAGATTCTTTCTTTTAACTTACTCACCACATCCAAACAATCAGATGTATATTGAGCTGGCAGAACCGTTAGCACGCCGGGCGAAATGCTCAGCGGTATTTCGTCTGCCGGTATGTTCTGGGTTCAAATTCCGCCGAGGTCGACGTTGCCGTTCATCCTTTCGGGTTCGATAAATTAAGTACCAGTTACGCACTGGAGTCGGTGTAATCGACTTAATCCCTTTGTCTGTCCTTGTTTGTTTCCTCTATGTTTAGCTCCTTGTGGGTAGTAAAGATATAGGTAATTCGTCTGCCGCTAGGTTCTGAGTTCAAATTCCGCCGAGGTCGACTTTGCCTTTCATCCTTTCCGGGTGGATAAATTAAGTACCAGTTACGCACTGGAGTCGATGTAATCGACTCAATCCGTTTGTCTGTTCTTGTTTGTCCCCTCTGTGTTTAGCCCCTTGTGGGTAATAAAAAAAATAGGTATTTTCGTCTGCCGCTACGTTCTGAGTTCAAATTCCGGCGAGGTCGACTTTGCCTATCATCCTTTTGGGGTCAATTAAATAAGTACCAATTACGCACTGGAGAGGGTGTAATCGACTTAATCCGTTTGTCTGTCCTTGTTTGACCCCTCTATGTTTAGCCCCTTGTTGGTAGTAAAGAAATATATATATATGACACATATACAATAGAAATGTTTATATAAATATAATACTTACATAGTAATGCATATGCGAAGAGAGAGAGAGTCAACGAAGATGTGAGAATATGTTGAAGTGGTTAGAACTAAAGTCAGAGTGGACAATGATAGCTTCAAGAGAATTTCTTACTCTTTACAACAAACGTTAATTCATATTTTTCGGGTCAACATAAAAAACGTGTAATCATTCGTTTTGAGTAGACACTAAAACCAACTTTCCGTTAGTTTCCGTGAGCACGTGTTGTCTTGTCAACTGCGTGCTTCTTCTTGTGTGTGTGTGTTGCATTTTAAACTTGGTGAAAAAAGCCTTAAATATTTGGGATCTTTTCGGTTTGAACAGCAGTTTTTAAAAATAATTTCCACGCAACTAAACACTTTTAAACTTCATATACTGGTAGAATCTGTTTATAAAACATCTTTTTCTCTTGGCTTTATTGAGAAAATTCTATAGTTTGTAAGATATTGTTCTTTTTCTTCAATTTCTGCAATTTCAACAAATCAATGACATCTATTGAGGTAAAAAAACATTCTGTGCCGTATGAATATGTCCCTCGTTTAAGAAACAGATTGGGTTTATTTACATTTGTGAAGAAAAAAAGATACCCTTCCCGCCACCCCTAACCCTAAAATAGATTAAAATGCAATAGATCGATACTAGGGTCATAATTATGGGTGACAATTTCATATGACACCACTAGAATAAACTACCGTTCAAACCGAAAGGATTCAATATTTGTTCTTACAAGCTTCATGTGTGCATGTGAAATCTCGTTTTCTTCTTTTACAGATTTAACCTACACATATGAACAGTGGCCCAGCAACAAAATTTGCTAAGGGAGTGCAAACCCAGGTCCTAATTTTTTTAATGAAAAATGTGGATTTTTCCAATGTTATCACATGTCATACACAACACTGCATTTGCCATTACCCTCCTCCCACATGGATCCACCTTACTCACCAACACTTCTCCTTGCACCTCACTCACTATCACCTTTGTTTTCCCAAGGTTTACCTTCAAACCCTTGCTTTCAAATGCCTCCTTCCATTTCCAAAACTTCTCTCTCATCAAAACAAGGTCATCTGCATACAGTATCTCCATTTACAGTCTCTTTCTTGCACTCTCCTTCTCCACATCAACCACTTTTGCAAACAACAATGGTGACAACACAGATCCCTGATGCACACCAACTTTAACCACAAACAAGCTGGTTACTATATATATATATATATACTGTAAATCCTCAAGTATAGTCCGCCCTTGAGTATAACACCTAAACCTAAACCTTGTGTATAATACACACCCCTTCTCTAACTTGAGTCGTGCGTCATTAAGCCAGCAGCACCTAGTCAAACAAACACTTCCACGCATGCGTAATACAATAATGGTGATGTTTTTAACTGTTATATGGGAATGTAAATATGTTTGCAAATTGTTTTTGTTACATGTTATTCTGAATACTTTTATTTTAATAAATGTTGCTTATTGCAAGTTATGGATGATTATTTTATGACTTCATTGCTTTCAGGCTTAGTTTGAGGTATTTTCGCGCCTGACAGCAAAATAGAGACTCAGACATTGCTTAGAAAATATTTTTCATTTTTAACCTTGTATATAGTACGCACTCGGGATTTTGATCAATAAATTTTAGGAAAAAAATGCAGATTATACTCAAGGATTTACGGTATACATATATATTATTTTTGTGGGCGGTCTGGATGATATTTTTTGCAGAGTAATTACATAACACATAAGGACAGTGGAGAAAAGTTTGATATTATTTATTCAGCATTACATGTGTTTCATTTCCTAATAGGAATTACAAACTATTAGATGTGTAGAAAACATGTAAGATATTTCCTATAAGAAAATCTTCAGACATACATAAGTGTGTGTGTGTGCACCCTTGTCCAGATATTATGTGGTGTCCGTAAATGGCCATCATGACCGTCATACTTGTGTAGTTGTTCATTTCCAGTCTTCTGTGTAAAATATGTCTCACCAGGGAAAATATTTCCTTGCTTGGAAACAGGGAAGGTATCAATGAATTCAATCTGATCTATAGAAGAATGTAAAAGTGAATGTTAAATGATGAGGATCATCATCATCGTAGTGATATGGTTCCTCTTCTATTTGAATTCATTTATGTTATAATTGATTATTATCAGATATCTTAGGGTATGGCATATTCTTCATATTAACAGGACTGTGAACAAACAATTCACCATTTTGAAAGAATGATTCAGGTTTAACATCACAGTGATATGTTTTCCTTCCTCTGTCAATGCTCTTTTGATTCAATAATGGATGATTTCATGTCAAAGATTTACCATAGATGTCACATTCATATCGTTTCTATATTCTGTGGATGTCTTTATAAGATACGTCCTTTGTCCTTCTGAGGAAATGTTGTACAACAAATATCACTGTGTTATGGACCCACTTCATAAAGAAAGACTTGTTTAAATCAGAAATGATTTTGTGTAAATGATTTGCCACAGATATCACTGTGAATTGATTTTTCTTGAGTGTGAATGCATTTGTGTATAGTTAAGTGACTGTTTCCAGAGAACGTCTTACCACAGCTATCACAGGGGTATGGTTTCTCCCCTGTATGAATACGTTTGTGTTTCGTTAATTTACTGCTTTCTGAGAATGATTTACCACAGATATCACAGGAATAAGGCTTCTCTCCTGTATGAATACGCTTGTGTTTAGTTAAGCTGCTGCTTACTGAGAATGATTCACCACAGATATCACAGTGATATGGTTTCTCCCCTGTATGAATACGCTTGTGTTTAGATAAGCTGCTGCTTTCTGAGAATGATTCACCACAGATATCACAGTGATATGGTTTCTCTCCTGTATGAATACGCTTGTGTTTAGTTAAGCTACTTCCAACAGAGAATGATCTTCCACAGATATCACATGTATATGGTTTCTCCCCTGTATGAATACGCTTGTGTTTAGTTAAGCTGCTGCTTTCTGAGAATGATTCACCACAGATATCACAGTGATAAGGTTTCTCCCCCGTATGAATACGCTTGTGAGTAGATAAGCTACCACTATGAGAGAATGATTCACCACAGATATCACAGCGATATGGTTTCTCGCCTGTATGAATACATTTGTGTTTCCTTAATTTACTGCTTTCTGAGAATGATTTACCACAGATATCACAGGGATATGGTTTCTCTCCTGTATGAACCCATTTGTGTCGAGTTAAGTTACTCTCATTAGAGAATGATTCACCACAGATATCACAGTGATATGGTTTCTCAGCTGTATGAACCCGTTTGTGTCAAGTTAAGTTACTGTCATTAGAGAATGATTTACCACAGATATCACAGTGATATGGTTTCTCACCTGTATGAACCCGTTTGTGTCGAGTTAAGTTACTGTCATTAGAGAATGATTTACCACAAATATCACAGCGATATGAATTTGTTTGTGTTGATTGAATTTACTTTCTTCTGAGAATGACTCTTTGCAGATGTCACAGTCATATGATGATTTTCTTAATTCTTCCGACATCTCTTCAAGAAAAATAAACCTGAACCTTCTTCAAGTTGTACAGATCAACAACTTTTCAAAAGTATTTCTCCTCTCACCAAAATATATGGATATTTTGCTTCTTTTTGCTTTTATAGTTTATTCCAAACAAATATCACTTCTCTTATATTTCTTCTAAACGTGATCAATGCCAATATTGAAAAATGCTGCAAATATTCTTTGTAAATCCATCAAAGTATATTTAAAAGAGAAAATTATCTCTTGCACATTTCAGACACAGAAGTAAAGAAATGCTTTCTCTCTCAGAGGAAATATTTTACTGTAATTCAGCAATGTTTTATAGAAGCAGGATTATACGTTTGTAGAATATCTTTGCAGAGTCTTTCAAACATGATACATATTGATGATTCTTTAAAAGTAAAAAATACTTTTTAGCCAATTTCATGTGATTTTTCTGAAAGAATAGAAAAAATAATATAAGACATAAAGTATGTTTAAAAGGCAGATATTCAAAAGTGCAAATTTACGACATTTCTGTTTTCATAAATTGTAGAAGAATTCTTTATCTGAACTATTAAAATTATCCCATCTCTCTATTTTCGAGAAGTTTATATCAGGGTGTAGACATATGTAGTATAATAACATCTCCTGGACATTAAGTCTGTCATAGACACACCAATATACATGTCAATAACACTAGATATCTGATGTTTTCATCTCAGTCATGTGTCGTAAAAGAGATATCACACCTCCTCTGCCTCTTTCCGTACATTTATAAATATATAAAACACACATACAGGCAGCTTAATGTCAATATTCTGTGGAACATGAAACATGAATAACAGTCAGTAAATAATCAGTATGGATGACTAACAGCATCAAAATCTTTTGTGGAGAATTTTTGATGTAGGAAAAATTATTGGTTGAGGTGGAGAAGGAAATTGGTGACAATCCTTCTCAATGGGGGCAAATGATGTAGTTTTAACATTAAATTATTCTCCTTTTCTTCTTTACTTTTAAATTCTTACACCTTACAATTAATGTTTCTCTTCCTTCTTACTTCGCAACGAAATTTTGTTTATTGC
Source organism: Octopus sinensis (assembly GCF_006345805.1). NCBI lineage: Eukaryota > Metazoa > Mollusca > Cephalopoda > Octopoda > Octopodidae > Octopus > Octopus sinensis. The sequence goes on from NC_043024.1 coordinate 4,486,797, forward strand.
GGTGAGTGAAAAACACAGCGACGCGTAATAATATAAGACAAGTATGTTTAAAAGGCAGATATTAAAAAGTGTAAATTTACGACATTTCTGTTTTCAAAGATTTTAGAAGTAATTCTTTATCTGAACTATTAAATTTATCCCATCTCTCTGTTTTCAAGAAGTTTATATCAGGGAGTAGACATATGTAGTATAATAACATCTCCTGGACATTAAGTCTGTCATAGACACACACCAATATACATGTCAATAACACTAGATATCTGATGTTTTCATCTCAGTCACGTGTCGTAAAAGAGATATCACACCTCCTCTGCCTCTTTCCGTACATTTATAAATATATAAAACACACATACAGGCAGCTTAATGTCAATATTCTGTGGAACATGAAACATGAATAACAGTCAGTAAATAATCAGTATGGATGACTAACAGCATCAAAATCTTTTGTGGAGAATTTTTGATGTAGGAAAAATTATTGGTTGAGGTGGAGAAGGAAATTGGTGACAATCCTTCTCAATGGGGGCAAATGATGTAGTTTTAACATTAAATTATTCTCCTTTTCTTCTTTACTTTTAAATTCTTACACCTTACAATTAATGTTTCCCTTCCTTTTTACATCGCAACGAAATATTGTTTATCGTGGTGAGTGAAAAATACAGCGATGCGTAATCACGGAGGTGTGAGTTCGAATTACATAGCCGGCCGCCAACACTTTTCTGCAAAATAGGGGTAGCTTATCCTGTTCAGGCTATATTATTAGCAATATCCTGCTTTTGAGAATTTAAAATCACTTCTTTAACTTCCCAAGACATCTCAAAGCTTCTAAAGCAAACTTCGTTTGTTTACGTTCATCGTAATTTGAATTTAAATATATATGTATTACGAAGAGAGAAAAGGATAACTTAGGTAATTAATTGAAAATAACATAAAAACACAGAGTGCAATTCATATATAATGCCTTAAATCCCAACAACGGACCATTGAATGTGTTTATGTGAATAAAGATATTGAAAAACATTAGCACGTAAGAGTGAGAAAGAAACTCGGAAGGTATCAGGTGGTCGTGGGGTGCGCGATAAATAACAGCTAAATTGCTCTTCAATCGGTCTTTTCCCTTCTTTGTTGGTTTCATAACCGTTTTAATCCTTGCATGTACAGCAGAAATTTTCTGAAAATTCCCCCAAAATAAAAATGTGATAAGCGGTTACATTGGGTGCTTAAAGAAAGATTCCTTTGAAAAATAGATATTAATTGTAAGTTGTAATGATGGAGAAGAACCTTCGGAAATAAAGACTTCCTAGGTTTTAAATAAAATCCGTTCCATTTCTTCTGCATACAATATTTACTTTTCGTTTCAGTATTTCAAGTGCACACTCGTATTTTTATACATTCCGCATGTCTTAGAAATTACATCGTAATTTTCCCGCGGAATTTACATGTGAGGAAGAAAGAGAAAAGTTATCTACACAAGGTATCCATCGGACGTTAACAAATAATATAGGAAATAAGGAAAGATGCAATGAAATATCTGAATGTAAAGGAGAACACAACGAAAGTATTGAAAGAACAGCCTCACCGAAGTTGAAAAAGTAGGTTTCCATCGCAAAAAAATTAGGTTAAGGTAGGTGCGGTCCATGCCCTTTACCTCCGCTATTTCGTCTTTGTTTAGTGAGATTCTTTCTTGTAACTTACTCAACACATCGAAACAAACAGACGTACGTAATATGATACATATACAATAGAAATATACTTACATAGTAATATATATTCAGAGAGAGTCAACGATGAAAATATGAGAATATGTTGAATGAGTGAAAAGTTAGAGTGGACAGTGACAGCTTCAAGAGAATTTTTACGACGAATATTAATATTTAACAGGTCAACATAATAAAAAAAATGCTGCATCTATTTCTTTAGACACTTAATTACCAATTACGTGTCAATTTAATTAGATTTTCTCTTAAATATCAGTTGTAAAGTGGAACTGAGCAAGCAATACACATGCATACAGAGCAACAAAATTAGGAAGAATCAACAAGGGGAACTAAGTCTTGTCTTTATACTCTAGCGGTGTCATATGAAATTGTCACCCATAATTATGACCCTAGTATCGATCTATTGCATTTCAATCTATTTTAGGTTTATGGTTGGGGGAAAGGGCATCTTTTTCTTCACAAATGTAAATAAACCCAATCTGTTTCTTAAACGAGGGACATATTCATACAGCAGAGAATGTTTTTTTTTTTTTTACCTCAATGGACGTCATTGATTGGTTGAAATTTCAGAAAAAAAACAACAAATATCTTACAAACCGTAGAATTTTCTCAATAAAGCCAAGAGAAAAAGCTGTTTTATAAACACATTCTACCATTATACGAAGTTTAAAATTTTTTAGTTACCTAGAATTATGTTAAAAAAACTGCCGTTCAAACCGAAAAGATCCTATATGTGTTAAAAAATCTCATCACGCAATCGAACCAATGTGAGAGCCTCTGCCTGGTCGCTCGATATGCTAAAAATAGCAGCCAAAGTATCCCCCTATCTAAATCACACGCCCATTGTACGTAATGTCCTAGATTATCCCTCAAAAGACAGTTTGCTGAAGGCTGGAATGTCTTTGATGATACGTTTGCTGTATCAGGTTTGATTTGAGGCTAAATAACATTATGGTAAATTTCTAAATTAACTCCCGCATGATTTTCACTAAGAAAAAACTTTTAAAATGTTAGATTTTTTGTGTGGAATCAACTACCCTGACCTCATAATATGCTACAAAACCCTTTTATGGGTCCAAAACATGGGGTGGGGTGAGGTGGAAGCAATTTTCTTTTGACCTTAGAAAAAAACACATCAGGACAATGGAGAAGAGTTTGATATTATTTATTCAGCATTACATGTGTTTCACTTCCTAATAGGAATTACAAACATTTACATGTAGAGAAAAAATGTAAAAGATTTCCTTTAAATCTCCATCAATGAATTCCATCTGATCCACAGAAGCATGAATAGGAGAATGTTAAATGATGAGGATCATCATCATCGTGGTTCCTCTTCTGTATCAATGCATTTACATTTCAATAATTGATCATTTTCATAGATTGATTTAGCACAAATAGCTTAGGTTACAGTTATATCTTTCATATTAATAGGACTGTGTACAAACAATTCACCATTTTGAAAGAATGATTCAGGTTTAACATCACAGTGATAGGTTTTCCTTCCTCTGTCAATGCTCTTTTGATTCAATAATGGATGATTTCATGTCAAAGATTTGCTATAGATGTCACATTCATATAGTTTCTATATTCTGTGGATGTCTTTATGAGATACGTCCATTGTCATTCTGTGGAAATGTTATACAACAAATATCACTCTGTTATGGACCCACTTCATAAGGAAAGACTTCTGTTTAAATCAGAAATGATTTTGTGTAAATGATTTGCCACAGATATCACTGTGAATTGATTTTTCTTGAGTGTGAATGCATTTGTGTATAGTTAAGTGACTGTTTCCAGAGAAGGTCTTATCACAGCTATCACAGGGGTATGGTTTCTACCCTGTATGAATACGGTTGCGGTGAATTAAGCCACTGTTCTGAGAGAATGATTTACTACAAATATTACAAGGTTATCGTTCCGCCCCTGTATGAATACGCTTGTGTATAGTTAAGCTGCTGCTTTCAGAGAATGATCTTCCACAGATATCACAGGTATATGGTTTCTCCCCTGTATGAACACATTTGTGAGTAGTTAAGCTAGGGCCAACAGAGAATGATTTACCACAGATATCACAAGAATACGGACTCTCTCCTGTATGAACCCATTTGTGAGTAGTTAAGCTACCGCTATGAGAGAATGATCTTCCACAGATATCACAGGAATATGGTTTCTCTCCTGTATGGATGCGTATGTGTGGTGTTAAGCTACATCTTTGAGAGAATGATTTACCACAGATATTACAAGAATATGGTTTCTCTCCTGTATGAACACGTTTGTGATTCGTTAAGCTGCTGCTTTGAGAGAATGATTTACCACAGATATCACAGCGATATGGTTTCTCCCTTGTATGAATACGTGTATGTTGAGTTAAGCTACTGCCATCAGAGAATGATTTACCACATATATCACAGGGATATGGTTTCTCTCCTGTATGAATACGTTTATGTATAGTTAAGATATAGTCATTAGAGCATGATTTACCACAGATATCACATTGATATGGGTTCTCCCCTGAATGAACCCGTTTGTGTTGGGTTAAATAATGATTTACAGAGTAGGATTTACCACAGATATCACAGTGATATGGTTTCTTCCCTGAATGAATATGTTGGTGTTTAGTGAAGCTTCCTCTGTCAGAGAATGATTTACCACAGATATCACAGGGATATGGTTTCTCGCCTGTATGAATACGTTTGTGTTTAGTTAAGCCAAAGTTTTCAGGGAAAGATTTACCACAGATGTCACAGTGATGTCGTTTCTCACCAGTATGAATACGCTTGTGTCGAGTTAAGCTGCCTCCGTCAGAGAATGATTTACCACAGATATCACAGTGATATGGTTTCTCTCCTGTATGAATACGTTTGTGTTTAGTTAAGCCAGAGTTTTCAGGGAAAGATTTACCACAGATGTCACAGTGATGTCGTTTCTCACCAGTATGAATACGCTTGTGTTTGGTAAAGCTGCTGCCATCAGAGAATGATTTACCACAGATATCACAGTGATATGGTTTCTCCCCTGTATGAATACGTTTGTGTTGAGTTACGCGGCCTCCGTCAGAGAATGATTTACCACAGATATCACAGGGACAAAGTTTCTCCCCTGTATGAATTCGTTTATGTTCATTGAATTTACTTTCTTCTGGGAAGTCATGTGAGGATTGTCCTAATTCTTCTGTCATCACTTCAGAAAAAATAAAATCAATCCAAGAATATTTCTCTCACCAAATATTTTTTTTCTTTTTGCTTTTATAGTTTATTCCAAACAAATATCACTTCTCTTATATTTCTTCTAAATGTGATCAATGCCAATATTTAAAAATGTCGCAAATACTTTTGTAAATCCATCAAAGTATATTTAAAAGAGAAAATTATCTCTTGCACATTTCAGACACAGAAGAAAAGAAATGCTTTCTCTCTCAGAGGAAATATTTAATGTAACTGAGCAACGTTTTATAGAAGCAGGATTATACATTTGTAGAATATATTTGCAGTCTTTCAAACATGATACATATTGATGATTCTTTAAAAGTAAAAAATACTTTTTAGCCAATTTCATGTGATTTCCTGAAAGAATAGAAAAAAATAATATAAGGCATAGAATAGGTTTAAAAGGTAGATATTCAAAAATGCGAATTTATGCCATTTCTGTTTTAATGGATTGTAGAAGTAAACCTGCATTCAAACTAATAAACTTACCCAAAAGTTAATAAATTACGAGCAGATTCAATAATTATAATAGCAACTCCTGGACATTAAATCTGTGACACACACACTCTTTCTCTCTCACACACACACACACACCAATGTTCATGGCCTAGATGACCAATGTTTTCACCTCGGAGTTCTATTTTGTCAACACAGATGTGGAGGCACATGGCCTAGCGGTTAGAACAACGGACCCATGGTTGAGGGATCACAGGTTCAAATCTCAGACCAAGCAATGCGTGTGTTTATGAGTGAAACACCTAAGCTCCACGTGGCTCCGGCAGAAGGTAATGGCGAACTTCTGCTGACTCTTTCGCTACATCTTTCTCTCACTCTTTCCTCCTGCATCTTGCAGCTCACCTTCGACGGACCAGCGTCTTGTCTAGGTGGGGAATCTATACACTAAGGAAACCAGCCCTTATGAGCCAGGCATGGCTCAAGAAGGAACAAGTAACACAGATATCACACCTGTTTTGCCACCTGAATAGGCAGGTGCATTGTCACTCACCAGAGGCATCGAATTGTGGCCCTTTCCAATGAATAGCATCCCGCAAACGTCACAGTAGAACTCCTGGTTTACTGTCTGACCAGGTGGAGCATACTCATGATGAACAATCCCCTGGAGTCGAAGAAAACGGTCAACAGTGTCTCGACATTCGTCAGTCTTGGAGAGGGAGAGGTTTTCAACTTCAAAGACTGAACCTTTAGGGGAACATTGCAGTTCGCTTGAAGCATTGCGCACTGTTCGTAAAAATAATGCATTGAATGGCACAACAACGGACTATAATAACCGTTGTAATTTAATCGTCCATAGTCTGATATAATATTTCGGAATATAAAAATTCCTTCTTCAGATATCCCTGGGAATTGATCGAGTCACTGCTATAATCGGTTTTCCAGTGGCTTTTTTTTTCTTTCCGGAAGTGTCTTAGTAGTGGTCTCACGAAGCTCCTTCCAGAATTCCTCATGAGAAGTGCATGAGGTCAGCCCTCTCTCAAGCTCATGTGTGCTGTCACATCTGTAGCAGTTCTACTGAGCCTTTGATGGGGAGTCATGTTACCACAGACTGATCCGAAAACCTTAACCCTAAAACCCTAATCTTAACCGTAACTACAGAAATGTTTTGAAATTTTTTTCCGCATCATAATATATATGTATTTTTCTGCATATTTAGAAAAAAAAATTCTTAAGAAGACAATTCTATAAAAGTTTTCGGAAATTTTTTTCCGAATCATAATCTCCGTATTTTTCTGCATATTTTCAAAAAAAAAAAAACTTCTGAAGAAAGTAAAAAAAAAAAATGAAGGAAATGGGGGTGTGGTGGATAATTAAAACATGCCAAATTTTGCCAATTTTTTTGCAGAGTCGTATTCCCTGCAGTCAAAAAGTGGTGTTGTGTCGAAAAAAAAAAATTTTAACGGGGGGGGGGGAGTCTTGCCGCATTTCTGAAGTAATTAATAAAAAAAATAACATGAATATATCTATATATATATATATATTTGAGATGGTTTTTCTTATTTTACTTAAATCGTTCGTTTTCTTCATCACAATACACATCCTAATTTTTCTTTTCTTTTCTGCCTTTTCAAATTATTGACAAGACTTCCTTTGTACCCCTCTTATATATATATAAGTTATAAATTGTAATAACGGAGAAGAACTAGCAAAAATAAAGACATTTTTTAAATGTTTCCCAAAAATGCCGATCCATGTGAACCATCCTCTTTTCGTTTCAGTATTTCGAGTGCACAATCTAATTTTTATGTATTCTCTATTTTTCAGAAATTACATCGTAACTTCCCTGCATTTAAATAAATTCTTAGATTTACAAGCCAAAAATAAAGGAAAATGTTGTGTAAACAAGGTATTGCCCTGACACAAAGCAATGTAAGAAATAACCAAAACTGGAACGGAACGTCTAAAAGAAAATAAAACAAAAGTATTCGAATGTCAGCCTTACTTTCATATAATTTCGGCTTTGTTTAGTGAGATTCTTTTAATTTAATTATTCAACACGTCAGAATAAGCAAATGTACGTAAAATGACACATATACAATAGAAATGCTTAAATAAATATAATACTCACGTAGAAATATATTTATATATATAGAGAGAATCACCGAGGAAAATGTGAGAATATGATGAAGCGGTGAGGACTGGAGTCTGAGTGGACAATGACAGCTTCAAGAGAATTTCTAGATTTTTAATTGCAAACGTTGATTTATATTTTGCAGGTGAATTTAATAAAGAATACTGTACACAGTTAATTATCAAACGTGTGTATATTCAATTGGGTTCTCTCGTAAACAAGGAAACAGAATAGAAAAGAGGTACTTGTCAAGTGTAGTGGTCCCGGTTTGGCACACGCGAATTCGCGCCAGACGTAGATACTCGAGATCCTACGAGGTGACTTGCGCGAATCGCGCACTGCGCGTTAACCCCCCCCCCCTTAAAAAAATTAGACAAAAAAATTAGAACCTCACACCACCACCGCCGTCGCGTAATTCAAAGTTGTTCATTTTGATATGTCTCAAGGGACATGATGGACTTTTAAATGGAGATTGAGAAAAATTGTTTCAATTAGAAAAGCAACATTTCTAGAAAATAGTAAATTGAAGTGTGAACACAGCACCTTACAGAGTATAAGTATATGACATTTATTTTTAAAATTTAACTTCATTTGTTTTATATTCTAAATAATTTGCAATTTCAAAAAATATATTAATTTTGCGTTTTTTAATTTGATAAATTCTACGGAATAATTTTGCGCGTTTTTTGATAAATTCTACGGAAAGAATTTAGTGCGAAAAATTTATACATTTATACACAAAGACCTGTTGAGGCAAGCGAAATTGATATCGAACCTCATCCCACGACAGGCACCCATGCCAACCTCCTTTGCTTGCGAAGACATGTTGGGGCAAGTGTGGCACCCAGCAAATGCCAGGACCCCTGGACTGGTGGTACGTAAAAAGCACTATCCGAATCGTGGCCGATGCCAGAGCCGCCTCGACTGGCACCAATCCGACCGTGGACGTTGCCAGCTTCGCCTGGCACCTGTGCGGGTGGCATGTAAAAAGCACCCACTACACTCTCGGAGTGGTTGGCGTTAGGAAGGGCATCCAGCTGTAGAAACATTGCCAGATAAGACTGGAGTCTGGTGCAGCCTTCTGGCTTCCCAGATCCCCGGTCGAACCGTCCAACCCATGCTGGCATGGAGAACGGACGTTAAACGATGATGATGATGAGAAGAAATTAATTCATTAAGTTTACCAAATACATCTGTAAAAAAAATAAAATTTTCACAAATTATATACGTTCGCGTTTGTGTAAAAAAAATTATTATTCAAGTTTTATAAATTATTTACTTTGTTCAAAAAATATTAATATTAATTAATTTTCAAGAATTATTTAATTTATATAATTAATTCATTAATTTTATTCTGTAAAATAGTAATTAATTCATTTATCTGTAAATCCGCGAGGAAAGCGACTATGTAATTTTTTTGTGTAAAATTGAAAATGTTATATATACACACACACACACATATATTTTTAGTGAAATCCAACACCTTTTTGTCTTAAAAAGCAGAAAGGGGGGGGTTAACGCGAATCGCACAAGTCACCTCGTAGGATCTCGAGTATCGAGTACGTACGTCTAGCGCGCGCGCGCGAATTCGCGTGTGCGAAACCGGGACCACTACACTTGACAAGATTTAGCAATTAACAGACAAGGGGAAATGACTCTATTTCTAATATCCGTTTTTAATTAAGAGCTGAGGTGCTTCACATAAATTCGTAAAAGGCTTTCTTGCTCCTGTTTCTTACGCATTTTTATTGCTTGATCGGTTCCACTTTACAACTGATATTTAAGAGAAAACCCAATCAAATATATACACGATTGGTAATTAAATTTTTAAAGAAACAGATGCAGCATTTTTGATTATGTGAACCTGAAAAATATTAATTAACGTTTGTTGTAATGAGGAAGAAATTCTCTTGAAGCTCTCTTTGTCCACTCTGAGTTCAGTTTTCACTACAATATATTCTTCTCACACCTTCCTTGTTGACTCACTCTGCGTATATACACATATATATATATTTATTGTGTAAGTATTATATTTATATAAACATTTCTATTATATATGTGTCATGCCATATATCTGATTGTTTCGATGTGTTGAGTAAGTTAAAAGGGTACTACTTAAGAAGAGTGGTCCCGGTGCGCGCACTCGCATGTCCGCGCTAGCTAGTTGTGACTAGTCGATCCTTTGTGCTTTTGTTTTATTTACTTTCTGTAAAAAAAAATTATGTATTTTGTGTTTTATTTACTTTCCTACGTAGTCGTTGTAGGATCGACTAGTCACGACTAGCTAGAGCGGATGCGCGAGTGCGCGCACCTGGACCACTCTAATTAAGTAATACCTGTTAAAAGAATGAATTTCACTAAACAAATACGATCTATTGCATTTCAATCTGTTTCAGGGTTAGGGTTAGGGAAAGGGTATCTTTTTTTCTTCACAAATGTAAATAAACCCAATCTGTTTCTTAAACGAGAGACATATTCATACGGCACAGAATGTTTTTATTTACCTCAATAGACGTCAATGATTGGTTGAAATTGTAGAAATTGAAGAAAAACAACAACAAATATCTTACAAACTATAGAATTTTCTCAATAAAGCCAAGAGAAAAAATATTTTATAAACACATTCTACCAGTATACGAAATTTAAAATTTTTTAGTTACCTAGAAATTATGTTAAAAACTGCCGTTCAAACCGAAAAGATCCAGGCTGTTATTTTAATACTTTCATTCTGTTTGTTTTCCTTTAGACATTTCATTGCACTTTTGGTATTTCCTATATTCGTTATCGTCAGATCTGTATCTTGTTTAGGTAAAATTTCTCTTTTTTGTGGCGTGTAAATTTGATTATTTAAGTTAAATGCAGGAAAGTACAATATAATTTGTATAAGAAAATGGGGAATATGGCGAAGTTTCGTATGTCGTATGCCAATAGATTAAAAAAATTTGGAGACGACATATAGAAATGATGGCTGATGGCTATTGTTGAAAAGAATTTAGTTAGCCCCTAATCCTTGCTGAACTGGTTCCTTCCTGTATTTGGCGCTCGCTTGAAAGTATCTATAAATCGTTCTGCTTACCCATTTGACCTTGAGTGGTAGGGTGGGGTAGACGTACTTGCCTACATGTATTTTGCAGGATTTCTTTAACTGGTATCCTGTAAATTGTGTTCCCTTGTTCGATGGTGTCCGAAACACCTTTCTGAGCAAAAGAATTTGTGCAGGAACGTTATAGTTGCCTTCAAGGTAGGTTGACTGCACCTACATCCTTCCAACCACTTTGTAAGGCTATCAATCATGATCAAGTAGCATGCACCATTCACTTGTCAAGCATAGTCTAGATGTACCATATATATGTGTCATGTCATATATCTGATTGTTTCGATGTGTTGAGTAAGTTAAAAGGGTACTACTTAAGAAGAGTGCTCCCGGTGCGCGCACTTGCGTATCCGCACTTGCTAGTCGTGACTAGTCGATCCTTTCTTTGTGTTTTTGTGTTTTATTTACTTTGTTTTGGAAAAAACAGATATTACACCTGTTTTGCCACCTGAATAGGCAGGTGCATTGTCACTCCCTGGAGGCATCGAATTGTGGCCCTTTCCAATGAATAGCATCCCGCAAACGTCACAGTAGAACCCCTGGTTTACTGTCTGACCAGGTGGAGCATACTCATGATGAACAATCCCCTGGAGTCGAAGAAAACAGTCAACAGTATCTTCACATTCGTCAGTCTTGGAGAGGTCGAGGTGTTCTTCGTCTCAGACCACAATTGGTATTTCACTGGTGGTGCCTTGGCTGCTAATGCACAATCTCTACATGATTTTTACCAAATTTTGAATGTCCCGGTCCATTGCTGGCCAATACACATGACTCCCCATCAAAGCTTACAGTCATGACATCCCCGGGGGTTCACAATGAAATTCATGTAATGTCCTTTTCTGTACTGCAGTTGGTTCTACCAGTCTTTGTGTTTACATTAATAAATTGTCACAGATTTTCCTGCTTCATTGGTGTGTCTAGGAGTTGTTATTACAATACGTGTGTCCACTCTATGATAGAGACTTCTTAAAAATGATGAGATTGGATAAGTTTAATACTTCTACAATTTAGCAAAATAGAAGCGTTATAAATTTGCACTTTTGAATATCTACCTTTTAAACATATTCTATGTCTTATATTATTTTTTCTATTCTTTCAGAAAATCACATGAAATTGGCTAAAAAGTACTTTTTACTTTTAAAGAATCATCAATATGTATCATGTTTGAAAGACTCTGCAAAGATATTCTACAAACATATAATCCTGCTTCTATAAAACATTGCTGAATTACAGTAAAATATTTCCTCAGAGAGAGAAAGCATTTCTTTATTTCTGTGTCTGAAATGTGCAAGAGATAATTTTCTCTTTTAAATATACTTTGATGGATTTCCAAAGAGTATTTACGACATTTTTAAATATTGGCATTGATCACATTTAGAAGAAATATAAGAGAAGTGATATCTGTTTGGAATAAACTATAAAAGCAAAAAGAAGAAAATATCCATATATTTTGGTGAGAGGAGAAATATTATTGAAAAGTTGTTGATCTGTACAACTTGAAAGATCGATTTTATTATTCTTGAAGAGATGTCTGAAGAATTAGGAAAATCATCATATGACTGTGACATCTGCAAAGAGTCATTCTTAGAAGAAAGTAAATTCAATCAACACAAACAAATTCATACAGAGGAAGCACCATTCCACTGTGATATCTGTGGTAAATCATTCTCTGTTCAGAGTAGCTTAACTAACCATAAACATATTCATACATTGAATAAACCCTATCAGTGTGATATCTGTGGTAAATCATTCTCTCGAAGCAGCAGCTTAATGAATCACAAACGTGTTCATACAGGAGAGAAACCCTATCACTGTGATATCTGTGGTAAATCATTCTCTGATGGCAGAATCTTAACTGCTCACAGACGGATTCATGGAGGGGACAAACAATACCACTGTGATATCTGTGGTAAAACATTCTATCAAAGCGGTAACTTAACTACTCACAAACGGGTTCATACAGGAGAGAAGCCATATTCCTGTGATATCTGTGGTAAATCATTCTCTAATCACAGTCACTTAACTCGACATATACGTATCCATACCGGAGAAAAGTCTTATCCCTGCGATATCTGTGGTACATCATTCTCTGCTTGCTATACCTTAACTAAGCACAAACGTATTCATACTGGAGAGAAACCTTATCACTGTCATGTCTGTGGTAAATCATTCTCTCAAAGCGGTAGCTTAACTAAACACACACGTATCCATACAGGGGAGAAACCATATTCCTGTGATATTTGTGGTAAATCATTCTCAGAAACCAGTAGCTTGACTATACATAAACATATTCATACAGGTGAGAAACCATACCCCTGTGATATCTGTGGTAAATCATTCGCCGAAAGCGGCAGCTTATCTAAACACAAGCGTATTCATACAGGGGAGAAACCATATTCTTGTGATATCTGTGGTAAATCATTCTCTGTTGGCAGTAACTTAACTATACACAAACGTATTCATACAGGGGAGAAACCATATCGCTGTGATATTTGTAGTAAATCTTTCTCTCAGAACGGTGGCTTAACTCAACACAAACGTATTCATACAGGGTAGAAACCATACCCCTGTGATAGCTGTCATAAGACATTCTCTGGAAACAGTCACTTAACTATCCACAAATGCATTCACACTCAAGAAAAATCAATTCACAGTGATATCTCTGGCAAATCATTTACACAAAATCATTTCTGATTTAAACAAGTCTTTCCTTATGAAGTGCATCCCTAACATAGTGATATTTGTTGTATAACATTTCCTCAGAAGGACAAAGGACGTATCTCATAAAGACATCCACAGAATATAGAAACGATATGAATGTGACATCTATGGTGAATCTTTGACATGAAATCATCCATTGTTGAATCAAAAGAGCATTGACAGAGGAAGGAAAACATATCACTGTGATGTTAAACCTGAATCATTCTTTCAAAATGGTGAATTAATTATACACAGTCCTGTTAATATGAAGAATATGCCATACCCTAAGATATCTGTTAATGATCAATTATAACATAAATGAATTCAAACAGAAGAGGAACCATATCACTACGATGATGATGATCATCATCATTTAACATTCACTTTTACATTCTTCTATGGATCAGATTGAATTCATTGATACCTTCCCTGTTTCCAAGCAAGGAAATATTTTCCCTGGTGAGACATATTTTACACAGAAGACTGGAAATGAACAACTACAGAAGTATGACGGTCATGATGGCCATTTATGAACACTACATAATATCTGGACAAGGGTGCACACACACACACTTATGTATGTTTGAAGAGTTTCTTATAGGAATTATCTTATATGTTTTCTACACATCTAATAGTTTGTAATTCCTATTAGGAAATGAAACACATGTAATGCTGAATAAATAATATCAAACTTTTCTCCACTGTCCTTATGTGTTATGTAATTACTCTACAAAAAATATCATCCAAACCACCCACAAAAATAATATATATGTATACCGTAAATTCTTGAGTATAATCCGCATTGTTTTCCCAAAATTCATCGGTCAAAATCCCTAGTGTGTACTATATACCAGGTTAAAATTGAAAAGTATTCTCTAAGCAATGTCCGAGTCTCTATTTTGCTGTCATGCAATGTTTATTCAGACGCATTTTGTGCTGTCAGGCGCGAAAATACCTTAAGCTAGGCCTGAAAGCAATGAAGTCATAAAATAATCATCCATAACTTGCAATAAGCAACATTTATTAAAATAAAAGTATTCAGAACACAGAATAACATGTAACAAAAACAATTTGGAAACATATTTACATTCCCATATAACAGTTAAAAACATCACCATTATTGTATTACGCATGCGTGGAAGTGTTTGTTTGACTAGGTGCTGCTGGCTTAATGACGCACGACTCAAGATAGAGAAGGGGTGTGTATTATACACAAGGTTTTGGTTTAGGTGTTATACTCAAGTGTGGACTATACTCGAGGATTTACAGTATATATATATATAGTAACCAGCTTGTTTGTGGTGAAAGTCGGTGTGCATCAGGGATCTGTGTTGTCACCATTGTTGTTTGCAATAGTGGTTGATGTGGAGAAGGAGAATGCAAGAAAGAGACTGTAAATGGAGATACTGTATGCAGATGACCTTGTTCTGATGAGAGAGAAGTTTTGGAAATGGAAGGAGGCATTTGAAAGCAAGGGTTTGAAGGTAAACCTTGGGGAGAGAAAGGTGATAGTGAGTGGGGTGGAAGGAGAAGTGTTGGTGAGTAAGGTGGATCCATGTAGAAAGAGAAAATGATGTTTTATAAACACATTCTACCAGTATACGAAGTTTTAAATTTTTTAGTTACCTAGAAATTGTTAAAAAACTGCCATTTAAACCAAAAAGATCTGACAATTTTGATATTTGAGGGATTCATATAATTTTCTATGCAGAATTTCATCAGTTAATTTGCTTCTTCCACAGAAAGTTGGGATCTTTTCGGTTTGAACGGCAGTTTTTAAAAATAATTTCTAGGTAACTAAACACTTTTAAACTTCGTATACTGGTAGAATGTGTTTATAAAACATCTTTTTCTCTTGGCTTTATTGAGAAAATTCTGTAGTTTGTAAGATATTTGTTGTTTTTTTCCTTCAATTTCAACCAATCAATGACGTCTATTGAGGTGAAAACATTCTGTGCTGTATGAATATGTCCCTCGTTTAAGGAACAGATTGGGTTTATTTACATTTGTGAAGAAAAGAGATACCCTTTCCCCTAACCCCAACCCTAAAACACATTGAAATGCAATAGATCGATACTAGGGTCATAATTATGGGTGACAATTTCATATGACACCGCTAGAAAAAACTGCCGTTCAAACCGATAAGATCCAAAAGTTGTTTTTAAGTTACAATGGCTTAAAATTCGATTATGTTTACTCATTCACAAAACAGGGTTTGGAAGCTATCATTTTGAGCATGGCAACACGTGTTGTCAAATATTTGTGAATCTGTATTCTTCACACGGTAATTCATAGGGTACTTTTACTTTTGTTTCAGTCATTCGACTGCGGCCATGCTGGAGCACCGCTTGTAGTTGAACAAATCTACAACTCTCTCTCTTCTCTTTCCCCTTCTTAATTCTTTTGTTCCTCTTTTTCTCTCTCTTCTCTTCCCACGTGACCGATAGGCCAGACTGCTAGCCCTCTTTTTGTGTCTGACCACGGTCAGTGCAACATCGATATTCTTCCGTGTGTTTGTGAAAGCTCTGTATCTCTGCCGTAAGGCTTCATTTCCACACACACCAGCTGAATTCAATTCGTCCCCAGTCGAAAGACACCTGTTGTTATGTCCTGTTATTATTATTAATATTTTTATTGTATTTTGTATTTATATTTGTGTAACATCGTCTGTTTTTCCGTCCTTATTTTCGTATACATTCCATGCTTTCTTCCAAGGAATCTGATGCTCTTAGCTTAGTATTTCCTTGGGGCTGGCCAGATTGGAGCAATCTCAAGATTAATCAGCCGAAATTGCGAGGATGACCTGGTTCTTTACAGGGGACAGAAAGCTTCGAATGACCTGTCCTTTCTTTTTCATAAAGGAGCCGTTTGTACTTTGGTGTGAAATAATTTATTCCACACGTAACATTCTTCCGAAAAAGAAAGGGGGAGGGGTGGTGGGGGACCTTGGAGTTTCCCCACCAACAGTTTTGTTTTCTGGGTTATTTTACATGCTTTCAATGTATGTGACATTGAAATTATACATAAACGGCTACTTTCCTTAGAAAAAGAAATATTCGGCCACTATTTCTTGCATGCCCTGCTACCACGTAAGAGCTATTTTGAGTCCTGTATCGTAAATAGCTGTTGTATGGTAACAGGGCATGCTAGATATAGCAACCGAATCTTTGGAGATGAGATACATTGAATGCACTTGAACAAAACCTATAGAAAGAATTTATTTCATAGTGAGGTTATGAACAGGTCTTTTACGAAATATTTACAGTATTTCTAAAGCCATTTTCACTTTAAAATATTTTTTAAATATGCCAAAACAATTTTCGTAATTGTATTCAATTGAAAATAATAAAAAAATAAATAAAATTCTCTGTTTAAAGAAAGCTAAAATATAAATACAAAAAAGCAAAAATAGAAACATTTTCTGTAAAAACAACTTTTTTTGTTGGCAAGTTAGTCATAATGTGTCTAACCAAAAGGCTAGAAATTCTTCCTTTTCAGGGTTAAGTTATTTTTGGTGTACTTTCTCAATATGCACTGTTTTGGGTATTTATACCCACCAAAACTCCTAATATCTCAAGAACCAGTTGTCCAATTCATGCGAAACTTATTTTATTCCCTTTGTATTCACATTTCAGGAAAGTCTTAATTCTTAGTATTTTCCCCATTATGTGCCATTTTGGCTATGTAACATTGGAAGCAAGATTGAAGTTCATTTTTAATGTAATATATGTGTGTGTGTGTAGGTCTGCCTACTTACAACTGCAATACAAGTATTTAGTTGTGAATAAACCATTATACTTGGCACTTGTTGGCCTGGAGAAAGGCTTTGATAGAATTCCTCAGTTGGCCACACACCAAGGTACAACAGAACCTACTGAAGCAAGCCAAAGTGCTTCTGGCATTATCACAGGCAAGAGCAAGAAGTCAACATTAAAGTTCGTACTGTTTTCAAATTTTTGCACAAGGCCAGCAATTCCGCGGATGTGCTCAACCATTGCTTATTTCCACCAACCGCCAAAAGGACGAAAGACAAAGTCCACCTTGGCAGAATTTAAATGCAAATGTCATGTCAGAAGAACCACAGCTAAGTATTTTCCCCAATGTGCTAACGACCCTGCCAGTTCGCCACTTTAGTTTATTATTAATTACTAGTGAGACCCATGTAAATTCTACAGAATGAAAAAAATTAAGAGGACCTATTTAAGAAAGAGAGGATGATTTGCATTTTTATAGCATTCATAGTTTTAGCTTTCTTTGAATATGCTTGGCATCTGTCTACATCCAATTCCTCACAACACCATCGGTGCCATCTTTTTCCTCTTTTTTATTATATCTTCTTAGTGTTCCATGCTCTAGATCTGTGTATCTTTTCTCAGGCAGCTTGCAACTGTGTCTCTTGTGAATCCATAGTTTAGGCTAAATTAATCCTTAGAAACAAATATCAATCTCTTAAGTGAGAAGGCGATAAATAACTGCACAGAAGTGCAAGTGTTGAGTGATGGTCTCTATAAAAAAAAGAAATTCCTATTCCCTATCAACACACCACCATCATCATCTATCTCTGTTTCTGTGCCTTTCTTTAATAACAACATCAGAACATCACCCCTCTGCTAAGATTATATTTCTAACTCTTCTCTATATCACGACCTTCAGGTAGCTATTTTAACCATAAAATAACTGTTACATTCCCCCTATCACATGTCATGCTTGCTTCTGTCTTAGTCTTTTTCTCTCTCCCTTTCCTTTCTTTCCCTATTTGCCTCACTCTTTGTCTTATCATCTTTTCTCTCTCTACCCCCTTTTCTCTAATAACATGAAAGTGTAACTGACGAGCTAAGTAACAGAACGAGAAGCAGAATTATTATAAAATCACCTTACTCTATTTCTCTCTGCCTTTTCCCCACTTCTGTCCCCCATCCCTCATTTATTCCACTAATCTAATGAAAGCATAACAGCTGTACAAACAAGCTGGTTATTATATATATACATAAATATTATTTTTGTCTGAGGCATGGATATTTTTTGCAGAGTAATTACATATCACATAAGGAGACTGGAAAACAGTTTGATAGTATTTATTCAGCATTACATGTGTTTCATTACCTAATAGGAATTACAAACTTTTAGACAAAGAGAAAACATGTAAAATATCTCCTATAAGAAATTCTTCATATATACATGTGTGTGAGTGTGTGTGTGTATCCTTGTCCAGATATTATGTGATGTCCGTAAATGGCCATCATGACCGTCATACTTGTGCAGTTCTTCATTTCCAGTCCTCTGCGTAAAATATGTCTCACCAGGGAAAGTATTTCCTTGCTTGGAAACAGGTGAGGATTGGTCACAAGAAAGGGTACCCAGCTCAGGAAAATCTCCATCAATGAATTCCATCTGATCCATTGAAGCATGGAAAAGCGAATTTTAAATGATGATGATTATCATCATTGTAGTGATATGGTTCCTCTTCTGTATGAATGCAGTTATGTTTTAATAATTGATCATTTTCATAGATTGACTTAGCACAAATGTCTTAGGGTATGGTTTTATCTTTCATATTAATAGGACTGTGTAGAATTCTCCATTTTCATAGAATGATTAAGCACTGCTATGTTTTCCTTCCTCTGTCAATGCTCTTTTGATTCGTTAATGCATCATTTCAAATGAAAGGCTTACAATTGATATCACATTGATATAGTTTCTTTCTTGTGTAGAGGGTTTTATGAGATACAAACTTGTCCTTCTGAAGGAATGTTATACAACCATTGTCACTGTGTTATGGATCAACTTCATAACGAATACCCTTGTGTTTAATTGAGTGATGTTTTTGTGAGAATGATTTACCACAGATGTCACAGCAATATGGTTCCTCACCTGTGTGAATACGTTTATGTGCAGTCAAGGTACTGCCAACAGAGAATGATTTACCACAAATATCACAGTGGTATGGTTTCTCCCCTGTATGAATACGTTTGTGGTAAGGTAAGCTACTGCAATCAGAGAATGATTTACCACAGATATCACAGTGATATGGTTTCTCCCCTGTATGAATACGCTTGTGTTTAGTTAAGCTGCTGCTTTCAGAGAAAGATTTGCCACAGATATCACAGGGATATGGTTTCTCTCCTGTATGAATACGCTTGTGAGTGGTTAGGTTGCTATTTCTAGAGAATGATCTACCACAGATATCACACTGATGGTTTCTCCCCTGTATGAATACGTTTGTGTTTAATTAGGGTACTGCCATCAGAGAATGATTTACCACAGATATCACAGCAATATGGATCCTCACCTGTGTGAATACGTTTGTGTGCAGTCAAGGTACTGCTAACAGAGAATGATTCACCACAGATATCAAAGTGGTGTGGTTTCTCCCCTGTATGAATACGTTTGTGGTTAGTAAAGCCACTGCGAAGAGAGAATGATTTACCACAGATATCACAGGGATATGGTTCTTGACTTGTATGAATTTCTTGGTGTTTACTGTATTTACGTTTTTTCTAAAAATGACATTTTGTATGTGTCACAGTCATATGATGATTTTCAAAATTCTTCAGACACCTCTTCAAGAAAAAATAAAATCGATCCTTCAAGTTGTACAGATCAACAACTTTTCAATAATATTTCTTCTCTCACCAAAATATATGGATATTTTGCTTCCTTTTGCTTTTATAGTTTATTCTAAACAAATATCACTTCTCTTATATTTCTTCTAAATGTGATCAATGCCAATATTTTAAAATGTTGCAAATACTCTTTGGAAATCCATCAAAGTATATTTAAAAGAGAAAATTATCTCTTGCACATTTCAGACACAGAAGTAAAGAAATGCTTTCTCTCTCTCAGAGGAAATATTTTACTGTAATTTAGCAATGTTTTATAGAAGCAGGATTATACGTTTGTAGAATATCTTTGCAGAGTCTTTCAAAAATGATACATATTGATGATTCTTTAAAAGCAAAAAATACTTTTTAGCCAATTTCGTGTGATTTTCTGAAAGAATAGAAAAAATAATATAAGACATCAAGTATGTTTAAAAGGCAGATATTCAAAAGTGCAAAGTTACGACATTTCTGTTTTCAAAGATTTTAGAAGTAATTCTTTATCTAAACTATTAAACTTATCCCATCTCTCTGTTTTCAAGAAGTTTATATCAGGGTGTAGACACATGTAGTATAATAACATCTCCTGGACATTAAGTCTGTCATAGACACATACCAATATACATGTCAATAACACTAGATATCTGATGTTTTCATCTCAGTCATGTGTCGTAAAAGAGATATCACACCTCATCTGCCTCTTTCCGTACATTTATAAATATATAAATACACACATACAGGCAGCTCAATGTCAATATTCTGTGTTACATGAAACATGAATAACAGTCAGTAAATAATTAGTATGGATGACTAACAGCATCAAAATCTTTTGTGGGGTATTTTTGATGTAGGAAAAATTATTGGTTGAGGTGGAGAAGGAAATTGGTGACAATCCTTCTCAATGGGGGCAAATGATGTAGTTTTAACATTAAATTATTCTCGTTATTTTTAAATTCTTACACCTTACAATTAATGTTTCTTTTCCTTTTTACTTCGCAACGAAATATTGTTTATCAGGGTGAGTGAAAAATACAGCGACGCGTAATCACGGAGGTGTGAGTTCGAATCTGATAGCCGGCCCCCAACACTTTTCTGCAAACTTGGGGTATCTTATCCTCTTCAGCCTATATTATTAGCAGTATCCTGCCTTTGAGAATTTAAAATCACTTCTTAAACTTCCTAAGACATCTCAAAAGCTTCTAAAGCAAACTTCGTATGTTTGTTTACGTTCATAGTAATTTGAATTTAGATATATATGTATTACGAAGAGAGAAAAGGATAACTTAGGTAATTAATTGAAAATAGCATAAACACACAGAGTGCAATTCATATATAATGCCTTAAATCCCAACAACGGACCATTGAATGTGTTTATGTGAAAAAAGATATCGAAAAACATTAGCACGTAAGAGTGAGAAAGAAACTCGGAAGGTATCAGATGGTCGTGGGGTGCGCGATAAATAACAGCTAAATTGCTCTTCAATCGGTCTTTTCCCTTCTTTGTTGGTTTCATAACCGTTTCAATCCTTGCATGTACAGCAGAAATACGCAGAAATTTTCTGAAAATTCCCCAAAAATAAAAATATATGATAAGCGGTTATATTGGGTGCTTAAAGAAAGATTCCTTTGAAAAATAGATATTAATTGTAAGTTGTAATGATAGAGAAGAACCTCCGGAAATAAAGACTTCCTAGGTTTTAAATAAAATCCGTTCCATTTCTTCTGTATACAATATTTACTTCTCGTTTCAGTATTTCAAGTGCACACTCGTATTTTTATACATTCCGTATGTCTTACAAATTACATCGTAATTTTCCCGCGGAATTTACATGTGAGGAAGAAAGAGAAAAGTTATCTACACAAGGTATCCATCGGACGTTAACAAATAATATAGGAAATAAGGAAAGATGCAATGAAATATCTGAATGTAAAGGAGAACACAACGAAAGTATTGAAAGAACAGCCTCACCGAAGTTGAAAAAGTGGGTTTCCATCGCAAAAAAATTAGGGAAAGGTAGGTGCGGTCCATGCCCTTTACCTCCGCTATTTCGTCTTTGTTTAGTGAGATTCTTTCTTGTAACTTACTCAACACATCGAAACAAACAGACGTACGTAATATGATACATATACAATAGAAGTATACTTACATAGTAATATATATTCAGAGAGAGTCAACGATGAAAATATGAGAATATGTTGAATGAGTGAAAAGTTAGAGTGGACAGTGACAGCTTCAAGAGAATTTTTACGACGAATATTAATATTTAAAGGGTCAACATAATAAAAAAAATGCTGCATTTGTTTCTGTAGACACTTAATTACCAATCACGTGACTATTTAATTAGATTTTCTCTTCAATATCAGTTGTAAAGTGGAACTGAGCAAGCAATACACATGCATACGGAGTGTAACGAAGGATCTGTTATCGATTCACTGAAAGGGTGTCGATATCCGATCTAGTCACATACAATTTTATAAGACGAAGTCAGGTTGTAGGTAAAAAGACAGCAGTTCGTTTATTTATTGCGATGTCGTACGTGTCTGATGGGAGAAGGACAACCTCTGATGTGCAGCTTCGGGTTAGTTTGTTGAAGTTTGTTGATGGTCGTTGGCGGCTATGTCGGGAGGTTGTCAGAGCCTGGTGAATGTACGTCCGATCGCATGAGCTGTCGAGCCGGAGAGGAAGATTTGAGCTTGGCGGGCTTGAGGGAACGTTTCCCGCACATGCGCATGGGGAAGACTTCCGGTGGCCCCCCGGAAGTAGTCCCATTCTGCGCATGGGCGCTGAACCCTACACAGTAGCATCACTACAAGGCTCCCCTTCGAGTGCGAAGTACGACAACAAGAAAATTTGTGGTGGTGCTGCAGAAAACAGAAGGCTTGCCGATCCCCCAGAAGACTTGGTACATAATATCATACAATATAACAAAATGGCAGAATTTATAATATACATAAGAAATTCACCAAAAGGAAAAAAAAGAAAAAATACTTAAAATGAGCAAAATCAAAGGTGCATGTGTGAATAAGAATAGCTTCCGGATGTGACAGTGAATGAAGAGCATCAAACACAGAACGTTGATGTTTCTCAGGTACAAATGGTCTAGGTGAACCGGTGGATACGTCACAAAGTATAGAGCCTTCCGCTGAAAGGAGCGGAAGCTAGGCAAACACACAGTTAATAACTTAGGCGAAGTTAAATCCAACTCCTCTAAAGGTGGTTGATCCTGCGAAATAGCAGTTAAGTCAATTGCTGCAGGAGAGGAAATGGAACTGGCAGATAGATCGCTAGTAACACAAAAGGCAGACAGTGCTTCAGCTGAAAGAGTAAGATTAGCAAGGGCGACAGTGTAAGCATGCTGGAGTGATGCGCGAGACAGATAATTTTCTCTGTTAATTACGTGACAAACAGGGGTCTAACGGGGAAATTACGCCTAAACATGGGCGCAGCGCAAGTGAACATCCGACGTTCTTTGAGTCGGGAAAAGAATTGAGCTAACGCAGATGTGTTGCAAAACAAGGCAGTACACGTGCAGAACAGAGGTGTATGAATGCAATAGGGCTTGCTAGACTGAAACACAGCAATGAATATGCCAGTGGTTAATGTAGTAAGGCTGAGGCTGCCAGCCAGTGCTTGAGCGATTATATGCCTCGGTCGTGCAGGAACAAAAGTGTGACATGCTGGCGCGTTATAATGGACAAACAACTTTCTCTATGTATACGTGACCGACCTAGGGTCTTACAGAGATGAGTTGTGTCCACAAAGGCAAATAGAGCATGGAAAAACAAGCGAGAAAGGCATGTGTGACGTATGAATGTGACAGAGATAGCATTTGTGTGTGTACATGTGTGCGACAGAAATACAAGGTGAATGCGGGCAAAATAAAATACAGCGCATAGGAAAAAGTCTCTCAGGGCTATTTCAGACAAGATGGAGTTAATTTACCAGTTCATAATAGCATGATACATAATAGCAGTTCGTTCTGTAACAGAATGTTGAGATCACAAATGCAGATGCCGGTTGAACACATGTTGTGTAGCGGTTGTGGCTTCAATGCTGTGACAGGTTAAATTGGTACAGAAGATCTCGCAGGTAGACTGTGCTGTTAATGCTGGTGTGTATACACGAACAGCGTGTACGCTAAACTTCCGCGAGTTGCTATGTACATCTTGTTGAGGTCGACGGTGTTGAAGGCGACAGTGATGGACTTGAGACACATTGTTGCTTAGTGTTGCTGGCGACGATGATAACGACGACGTGAAGTTCTAAGATGACAATGGTGATGACGACGGCAGAGAAAAAGCATCGATGATATGAAGGCGTCCGTGGTGTATGTTAGTGTTGTCATTATTGCTGTAAATAAGAGAGGCTCCTTTTATAACTGTTTGAGTGGACCAGAAACAAATCGTCGAAGGATGATGACTGCGTAGAGTTGATCGTGTTCAGACTTAGCAGAAAAACTGGAAGAAAAAATGAATGTTCAGCGCTCTATCCGGCAACAACCTGTTCGCTGCGTCTTCTGTTCTGTTCTTTTTTTTTTTCAACTTGGGGTCACCAATTGTAACGAAGGATCTGTTATTGATTCACTGGAAGGGTGTCGATATCCGATCTAGTCACATACAATTTTATAAGACAATACAGACGAAGTCAGGTTGTAGGTAAAAAGACAGCAGTTCGTTTATTTATTGCGATGTCGTATGTGTCTGATGGGAGAAGGACAACCTCTGATGTGCAGCTTCTTGTTAGTTTGTTGAAATTTGTTGATGGTCGTTGGCGGCTATGTCGGGAGGTTGTCAGAGCCTGGTGAATGTATGTCCGATCGCATGAGCTGTCGAGCCGAAGAGGAAGATTTGAGCTTGGTGGGCTTGAGTGAACGTTTCCCGCACATGTGCATGGGAAGACTTCCGGTGGCCACCCGGAAGTAGTCCCATTCTGCGCATGCGCGCTGAACCCTACACAGTAGCATCACTACAGGAGCAACAAAATTAGGAAGAATTAACTCTGAACAAGGGGAACTAAGTCTTGTCTTTATACTCTTGTACTTTATATATTTGGTATTTTGTGGGGAAGACCTTTGATAATTCTGTCTCAAATCATTATTATTGTCATTATCACCCACCCTGTTGGATCTTTTCTGATTGGGTCCACGTGTGGATATTTTCAACTGTAGTGTTAATTTTAATATTTGAGATATTCATATAATTTTCCATGTAGAATTTCATCAGTTAATTTGCTTCTTCGACAGAAAATTATTTTTAAGTTACAATGGCTTAAAGTTGTATATTATTTTTGTGTGTGGTTTGGATAATATTTTTTGCAGAGTAATAACATAACACATAAGGACAATGGAGAAAAGTTTGATATTATTTATTCAGCATTACACGTGTTTCATTTCCTAATAGGAATCACAAACTTTTAGATGTAGATTAAAAATGTAAAATATCTCATATAAGAAATTCTTCAGACATACATATATACATGTGCGTGAGTGTGTTTGTGTGAACTGCCCCTCCCTTATGGAAGAAGATAACAAGATCATCTCTCGTCGCTCTGGGAGGGGCCACAGTTTCCGACGAGGTTTCAGGACATGCCAGCAGTGTACCATCAACTGCCGGCAATGCCCTGTTCTTTATATTTTTCTTTTTCTCCCCTTTGCTACTGGAGGGTGTGGTACCTCCACTTTTACCGGTAGATCTTCCTCCCCTCCTGCAGCTTTAGGGTCATTTGGTGGGCAACCATTGTTACCCATTTTCCTTTTGTTTCCTTTTTTCGAGGTTTCCACCTCATCGACTGCCTCCACCTCTCCCAATGGGGGAGCAGGGGGCGCTACTTCTATTAACTGTTCCAGGACCCTACCTATGTTCTGGGGACAGTTCTTTTTAATGTGGCCTGGTTCCAGGCACAAGTGAAACTTGGGGGGGCGTCCCTCAAGAATCACTGGATACCTAGAACCAGCCATTCTCAAAAAATCTGGGAAAACTAGATTCTTGGCTGATTGGGTCCACAGAGTCAAAACTGCTTTTGACCTCACCCAATCAGCTGCAGGTAGAATTTTAACATTTAGGAGCTTGGCTCCGCTGCCACCCAGACCCCGGTGGATAGTGTCTTCTATCCACTCGGGTTCTACACCAGGTGGCAGCCCACAGACCCAAGCTCTCGTTAATTTCTTTCCACAATATGTGGGAAGAAACAAAATCTTTTGCCCTTCTAAGGGCTGGCTCACAAATTTGTGAGCCACCTCAGGGGTGTCAAATAGCAACCACACCGTTGCGTACTTGACACCCCTGGCAATAAACTTAATAGTTGGCAGATATTCTGCCAACTCTTTTTCAATTTCAATTTGAGGGAACTCCGTGATGGTGTTGAGTGACTTAGAATAAGTCCTCAACACCACGGATCTCTCGTTCAAGTCTTTTAGCCACTGCTTGGGAGGTACAATCTCCCACTCCAACGTAGTGTTTACCTTCTTTGCCATGCTTGTAGAAAAGAAAGTCCAAAAAACAGTTCAAGCAAAAAGTCTAAACAAAGTCAAAAATAAACAAAAAGAGCAGAGAAAAAGAAAGAAGGAAGACAGTTCAAGTCACAGCATACACAATTCTGGCCACCCAGTAATCCTGGGCAACAGGTATTCCAAAAAAAGGTACTCCAGAGTCACAGCAGCAGGAACATAAAAAAATCCTCCAGAAATTGGTAGAATTTTCCAAAATTTTACAATTTTTCGAAGGCAACACACATCCCCCAAAAAAGAATTCTCACAACTAAGTGAGTCACTTAGCGCGACTGCAGGCAGACAAATGTCTGGGACTCAGTGAGGATTTCTCATTTGAAAAAAGAAAAACAATATCAAACAACAAATCCCCACTAAATCCCTCAAAAAACAGATGCCTACCTTACAGTCATGCCTTCAAAGGTTCCTCACTTCAAGACGGCTACGAAGCAGGTCTCGACAGCATTCAGTGTGGAAGCAACTAATCAACGCATGCACAGGAAGCAAGCTACTTACCACACAGCCATGCCTCAGCCTATAATGGAAATATGAAAAGGAAATTAACATTTTGGTGTGGGATTTGAAAGCGTCTTTAGCTATTACTTTTAGCACATCTAATGACACCACACAGCGCATGTGTTTTAAGCATGTAACAAATGACAAGATGAACATGTGGTAAAATAACTTCATAACAGCTTCACTTGTTACTATGGTAAAAATTACCTATATGTCGTTGGCTTCCAATTAGCTAAAATTACACAAAATTGCAAACTTTAAAAGTTATTAACACAATATTTATTGAATTACGGCAAAAATGAAATTCATGTCAATGATTACCTTACAAAACTACACTAACACACCACATAAGAAATCAACATGCCATACACTGTAAAGCATATCATTGGTAACTTACAAGCCAAGGCGATAGGTCAGAGCCAATACACATTACAATTTGTAGGTGATACATTCACCAAAATCCTCTCTCACTCTCTCTGCCTTTCTTTAATCTCACCATCAGAACATCACCCATCTGCTAAAATGATATTCATAACTCTCCTCTATATCAGGACCCAGAACTAACATTTTTAAGCATAAAATAACTAACATTTCCCCTATAACATATCATGCACGCTTCTTCCACAGTCTGTTTTCTATCTTTCTGCTTCACGCTTCATCTTATCCTCTTTCCTCTCTCTTCTTCACTACTCTAAGTAATCAAAGCATAACAGCTGAACAAAAAGGCTGAAGAAGCACCACTGTGCCGGTGACACGTAAAAAGCACCCACTACACTCACGGAATGGTTGGTGTTAGGAAGGGCATCCAGCTGTAGAAACACTGCCAGATCAGACTGAAGTCTGGTGTAGCCTTCTGGCTTCCCAGACCCCGGTCGAACCATCCAACCCATGCTAGCACAGAAAACGGACGTTAAATGATGATGATGATGATATATATATATATATATATATAATAATATTAGGGAGTATATCCAAACTTACAGGGAAAAATTAGATTTAGGATTAAATCAAATTTCACAGTATAAATATAAATAATATAATATATATATATATATATATAAAATTTAAATTATTAAAATTTTATATATGTATTATTTATATTTATTTTTTGTTTTTTATGTTTTGGTTTATGTCCATCACTGCTTAAGTTGCCTAATAGTGGTTTTATCTCTAATTTATATATATATATATATATATAGTAACAAAGGGTAAAATTAATTAATTAAGAAATAATCAATAAATTTCACCAAGTAGAATTCGGTATGAAAACAGGACCGTTATACGGTAAATTTTAGTAATACTAATAAAAAGGGTTCAGCAAAAGAATTGCCTCACCACACACCGAAGTTCAGAAATAGCAGCCAAAAATCTTAGCCATTTCTTCTACTTTAAAAAGGGTCTTCTAGAGAAACCATAATACTTGAAGGTTATTCACACAGGCAGAGGGTAACCTAACGAAAATGAATTTGATTTTCGTTACGTTACCCTCTGTCTGTGTGAATAACCTTCAAGTATTATGGTTTCTCTGGAAGACCCTTTTTAAAGTAGAAGAAATGGCTAAGATTTTTGGCTGCTATTTCTGAACTTCGGTGTGTGGTGAGGCAATTCGTTTGCTGAACCCTTTTTATTAGTATATATATATATATATATGGCTAACCCCTAAGGGTGGATGCTACTGTAGTTTTTAGCCCCAGGAAGACATCTCCTCCAGCTGGCTATAGACACACTTTCTGTGCCCTGTCAGTATTTGCAAAGGGAAGCCATCCTTCCCGTCTTCAACTTATGATACACACGGACCCGAGTTTCAAGGTATTGACCTATCATCAGCGTGTGACAATCACAGTTGTCGATAGGAAGGAGGTTCTCTTTACAAATACATATACTTTTTCCAGTGTTCAGTGACACTGATATTGAAAAAGTGAAATCAAACACTGATAAATATGAGAGTGAGTTATCAACAGTAGCAGAAATACATCGTGATGTAAATATGCCATTTGAATATGGCTAACCTCTAAGGGTGGATGCTACTGTAGTTTTTAGCCCCAGTAGCATCCACCCTTAGGGGTTAGCCATATTCAAATGGCATATTTACATCACGATGTGTTTCTGCTACTGTTGATAACTCACTCTCATATTTATCATTGTTATATATATAGATGAGTGTATTTTTACCTTGTTAACAATTAACACGGAAAAATAAATAAATAGTTACCAGGGCAGCAAAAATCTCACAAGTAAAGATGTTGTAACTCCTTGTTTATAAAGGTTGAAACTTCGTGTTTACGTTGAATATTTTGAATAATATGAATAAAAAATGGAGTTAACGCAGGTTTAAACAAGTATTTTTACTTTCGACACATGTTTCGAAAATTCCACTGATACTATTCAAAAAATGTCGTATTGACGAGTTTCGTTTTTTTCACTTTCCCGAAGAGAAGATTGCACTGTTTATACCATTTATTCTTTTGAATAGTATCAGTGGAATTTTCGAAACATGTGTCGAAAGTAAAAATACTTGTTTAAACCTGCGTTAACTCCATTTTTTATTCATATATATATATATATATATATGAAAATTATAATGCAATACGAATGTATTGCTTTCCAGTAAAAGATAGTCTGTAAAGGTAAATTATATATATAAAAGTA
The DNA here is from genome assembly GCF_006345805.1 of Octopus sinensis. NCBI lineage: Eukaryota > Metazoa > Mollusca > Cephalopoda > Octopoda > Octopodidae > Octopus > Octopus sinensis. The sequence goes on from NC_043024.1 coordinate 4,516,351, forward strand.
AATAAATGGTACAACGAGGCACCGATATTTACTGGAAAATAGCAATCAATAAATACGACGCTATTGTATAACTTCACTGCGTATATACTAGCAAAGACGCGTGTGTGCAAGAAACATGAAAAAAATTTATCTTACCTCAAGGAAGAACATCTGATAAATGGAAAACCTAGTGTACTGGCATAGATGTGGCAACATTTAAAATTTTGTCTCGGTAAATGCAGCTAGATGTACGTGATACGACACATATATATATATATATATATCAGAAATGGGCGTAACTTCGGTATAGGTACCGGAAGTACAGGATACATTTCAAGAGTGTTTCTTTTTTATATATATATATGGGGAGGGGGTTAGGATTAGGAGTGGGAGAAAAGTGTTTCTGTTATCTTCAAAAATGTAAATAAAGCCACTTATGTTTCGCTCGTCGTAGCACAAGTTTCCGTCGATTTCCGTAAAAAACTTTTATTTTTTTACATAAGTAATGAGAGCGAAAGAGACAAAGAGGAAGCGATTTTATGACGAGGAAATTTCTCTTTGAAGTCCCCGTGTGTTTGTTTGATGGGGTGTGGGAGACAGACAGTATGTTGTGTAAGTGAAGTGCTTCTGGTAGTGTGTGCGAAGAGACAGAGAGAGTAATGTGTGAAAAAGAGGGATAACTGAAATTTTTTACTCGGTGTATGTGTATATGTATGTCTGCATGTATGTGTGTGTGTATGTATCTATGTATGTGTGTGTGTGTGTATGGCCGATTCAGTGTTTACATTTTTTACGGAAATCGACAATCGACGGAAACGTGTGCTACGACAAGCGAAACATCGCCACTTACGGTACCTATACCGAAGGATCGCCGCAGAAATGTTTAAATATATACTTACACAGTAATTGATATGGAGAGAAAAGGTCAACGAGGAAGCTGTGAGTTTATGTTGAAGTACAAAGAACTGAAGTCAAAGCGGACAACGACAGCTTCAAGTGAATTTTCTTCCTTTTTGCAACAAACATTAATGCTTATTTCTCAGCTCAACATAATAAAAAATCCCGTATCTGCTTCTTTAGACATTTAATTACCAATCATTTGTATATATTTGATTGGGTTTTCCTCTTAAATATCAGTCGTAAAGTGGAACTGATCAAACAATCAAAGTGCGTGAGAAACAGGAGCAAGAATTAAAGGGAATTACGAAGCGTTAACAAGGGGAACTAACTCTTGCTGTTGGACTTTACACGTTTCAGTCATGTGACTGCGGCCACGCTGGAGCAGCGCAGGACTTATTCTGTAGGTTTCTTATCCTTGCCGGGTCTTTACTCTTTGAAAGGCAGGTCCAGAAATTAATCTTTTTTGTGGATCTTTTCGGTTTGAACGGCAGTTTTTTTCTAGCGGTGTCATATGAAATTTAGTTACGTGGAAATTATGTTAAAAACTGCCGGTCAAACCAAATAGGTCCAAAATGTGTTAAAAAATCTCATCACGCAATCGAACCTATGAAAGAGCCTCTGCCTGGTCGCTCGACATGCTAAAAATAGCAGCCAAACTATACCCCTATTTAAATCACATGCCCATTGTACGTAATGTCCTAGATTATCCCTCAAAAGACAGTTTGCTGAAGGCTGGAATGTCTTTGATGATACGTTTGCTGTATCAGGTTTGATTTGACGCTAAATAACATTATGGTAAATTTCTATATTAACTCCCGCATGATTTTCACAAAGAAAAAAATCAAAATGTTAGATTTTTTGCGTGGAATCAACTACCCTGACCTCATAATATGCTACAAAACCCTTTTATGGGTCCAAAACACGGGGTGGGGTGAGGTGGAAGCCATTTTTTTTACCTTAGAAAAAAACACGTAAGGACAATGGAGAAGAGTTTGATATTATTTATTCAGCATTACATGTGTTTCATTTCCTAATAGGAATTACAAACATTTACATGTAGAGAAAAAATGTAAAAGATTTCCTTTAAATCTCCATCAATGAATTCCATCTGATCCACAGAAGCATGAATAGGAGAATGTTAAATGATGAGGATCGTGGTTCCTCTTCTGTATCAATGCATTTACATTTCAATAATTGATCATTTTCATAGATTGATTTAGCACAAAGCGCTTAGGTTACAGTTATATCTTTCATATTAACAGGACTGTGTACAAACAATTCACGACTTTGAAAGAATGATTCAGGTTTAACATCACAGTGATATGTTTTCCTTCCTCTGTCAATGCTCTTTTGATTCAATAATGGATGATTTCATGTCAAAGATTTACTATAGATGTCACATTCATATAGTTTCTATATTCTGTGGATGTCTTTATGAGATACGTCCTTTGTCCTTCTGAGGAAATGTTATACAACAAATATCACTGTGTTATGGACCCACTTCATAAAGAAAGACTTGTTTAAATCAGAAATGATTTTGTGTAAATGATTTGCCACAGATACCAGTGAACTGATTTTTCTTGAGTGTGAATGCATTTGTGTATAGTTAAGTGACTGTTTCCAGTGAATATCTTACCACAGGGGTATGGTTTCTACCCTGTATGAATATGCTTGTGTTTGGTTAAGCAACTGTGTTGAGAGAAAGATTTACCACAGATATCACAGTGATATGGTTTCTCGCCTGTATGAATACGTTTGTGTTGATTTAAGACACTGTTCTGAGAGAATGATTTGCCACAGATATCACAGGAATATGGTTTCTCTCCTGTATGGATACGTGTGTGTTGAGTTAAGTTACCGCTAAGAGAGAATGATTTTCCACAGATATCACAGGAATATGGTTTCTCTCCCGTATGGATACGTGTGTGTTTAGCTAAGTGATCACTTCGAGAGAATGATTTACCACAGATATCACAAAAATATGGTTTCTCCCCAGTATGAATATTTTTGTGTTGAGTTAAACGACTGTGATCAGAGAATGATTTTCCACAGATATCACAGTGATATGGTTTCTCCTCTGAATGAACCCATTTGTGAGTAGTTAAGCCACCGCTACGAGAGAATGATTTACCACAGATATCACAGTGATATGGTTTCTCCCCTGTATGAATACGTTTGTGTTTAGTTAAGATACTGTTCTGAGAGAATGATTTACCACAGATATCACAGTGATATGGTTTCTCTCCTGTATAGATACGTGTGTGTTTAGTTAAGTGACTGCCAGCAGAGAATGATTTACCACAGATATCACATTGATATGGTTTCTCCCCAGAATGAATACATTTATGCGTAGTTAGGGTAGTGTTTCGAGAGAATGATATACCACAGATATCACATTGATATGGTTTCTCGCCTGTATGAACACGCTTGTGCTTAGTTAAGCTGCTGCTTTGAGAGAAAGATTTACTACAGATATCACAGGAATATGGTTCCTCCCCTGTATGAATACGTTTGTGTGTGGTTAGGTCGCTATTTCCAGAGAATGATTTACCACAGATATCACAGTGATATGGTTTCTCCCCTGTATGAATGTGTTTGTGAGTTGTCAAGTTACTTCCTGAAGTGAAGGATTTACCACAGATATCACAATGATAAGGTTTCTCTCCTGAATGAACCCGTTTGTGTCGAGGTAAATGACTACCATCAGAGAATGATTTACCACAGATATCACAGTGATATGGTTTCTCCCCTGTATGAATACGTTTGTGTTGAGTTAAGCTATTCCTGTGAGACAATGATTTACCACAGATATCACAGTGATATGGTGCTTCCTCTGTATGAATTTGTTTGTATTGATTGAATTTACTTTCTTCTAAGAATGACTCTTTGCAGATGTCACAGTCATATGATGATTTTCCTAATTCTTCCGACATCTCATCAAGAAAAATAAAACTGAACCTTCAAGTTGTACAGATCAACAACTTTGCAATAATATTTCTTCTCTCACCAAAATTTATGGATATTTTTCTTCTTTTTGTTTTTATAGTTTATTCCAAACAAATATCACATCTCTTATATTTCTTCTAAATGTGATCAATGCCAATATTTAAAAATGTTGCAAATACTCTTTGGAAATCTATCAAAGTATATTTAAAAGAGAAAATTATCTCTTGCACATTTCAGACACAGAAGTAAAGAAATGCTTTCTCTCTCAGAGGAAATATTTTACTGTAATTCAGTAATGTTTTATAGAAGCAGGATTATACGTTTGTAGAATATCTTTGCAGAGTCTTTCAAACACGATACATATTGATGATTCTTTAAAAGTAAAAAATACTTTTTAGCCAATTCCATGTGATTTTCTGAAAGAATAGAAAAAATAATATAAGACAAAAATTTACGACATTTCTTGTTTCAAAAATTTTAGATGTAATTCTTTATCTGAACTAATAAACTTATCCAATTTCTGCATTACCAAAATGTTTATATCATAGAGTAGACACATCTATTATAATACCAACTCCTGGAATATAAAGTCTGTCATAGACACACTTCCACACACACACACACACCAATATACATATAAATGACACTAGATTTCTGATGTTTTCATTGCAGTCTTGTATCTTTGTTTGCTAAAACAGATATCGCTCTTTCTGTACCTTCATCATCATCGTTTAACGTCTGCTTTCCACACTGGCATGGGTTGTGAGGTTTGACTGAGGACTGGCAAGCCATGAGGCTGAACAAGGTTTCAATCTTATTAGGCAAGATTTCTACAGATGGATGCTGTTTGAGCATGTAGCAGTTGCCTTTTATGTGCCACGGAGCCAGTCAGGTAGCATTGGCATCGACCATGCTTGAAAGGAGCCTTGTATGTGCCACCGGCATGGGTGCAAGTCAGGCAGCACTAGCATCAATCATGCTCGAATGGTACTTTTTACATGCCACCTGCATGGGAGCCATATATACAAATACATATATACATATATATATATATACGGTTAGCTCAACGTTAATATTTTGTTGAGCATAAAAGATGAATAAATGTCAGTAAATAATATTGATGTCTCACTTACAGCATCAAAATCCTTAGTGGGGAAATTTTAATGTAGGAAAAATTATTGGTTGATGTGGAGAATGAAAGCCAGATTCCTCCAAAGAGTTTGGCGCGTCCTGAAGAAGGCAACGTGATGGTTGAAATGGCCGCTACGTTCACCTGAGCTGACACCTTGCCATTTCTTTCTCAGGGAGGGCCTAGTCTATGTCTCCCCTCTTCCTGCAAGCCCAGAGGAACTTAAGCAGAGAATTATTACCATACTGGTCGTGAGATGTGCGAAAAATAACAGCTAAATAGCTCATAAATCACAGTTGATTGTTTTCTTTTTTTGGTTGCATGACCGAACGAATTCTCGAACGCAAAAATTTCTGAAAATTCCCCCAAATAAAAATATGTGACGAGGGATTATATTAGGTGCTTAAAGCAGCACTCCACACACACAAAAATTAAATAAATTAGAAAAACCTATTAATTCTAACTTTTAATGATGCAGAAGAACCACCAGAAATAAAGACTTCCTATGTCTCAAATAAAAGCCATTTCCTCTCGATACGATATTTGCTTTTCGTTTCAGTATTTCAAGTGCACACTCGTATTTTTATACATTCCCCATTTCATACTAATTACATCGTAATTTTCTCGCATTTAACGAAATCGTCGAATTTACACGTTAGAAAGAAAGATAAATGTTATCTAAACAAGGGATTGATCCGACGTTTTTACAAATAATTTAGAAAATAACCAAAAGTGCAATGAAATGTCTAAAAGAAAACGACAACACAATGAAAGTATTAAAATTACAGCCTTTCGTATAATTTCGTCTTAGTGAGATTTTTTTTCCTTTTAACTTTCTCAACACATCGAAACAAATAAATGTACATAATACGACACATATATAATAGAAATGTTTAAATAAATACTTACATAGTAATAGATATGGAGAGAAAGAGTGAAGGAGGAAGATGTGAGAACTGGAGTCAGAGTGGACAACGACAGCTTCAAGAGAATTTCTAGGTTTCTACAACAAACGTTGATTAATATTTTTCAGGTCCACATAATCATAAATGCTGTATCTGTTTCTTTAGACAGTTAATTACCAACCATTTGTATATATTGGATTGAGTTTTCTCTTAAATATCAGTTGTCAAGTGGAACTGATCAAACAATCAAGGTGCGTGAGGAACAAGAACAAGAAATACACTTAATGAGGAAGAGTTTTGGCAATTAACAACGGGAACTAACTCCATATTTCTTTATTATGATTATACAATCGTTACATAGAAGGACAAATACAGGACATACATGCAAAAAACAGTTAAGAGGTTCGATTAAAAATTTTCCATAACATTTGGATTATTCATTATAAAAATTCGTCTGTAAATTGTCCTTTACATGACCAATAGAATATTATAACATTACATAAACTTTCGATCTTACCGAAGTTTTAAACCCCGGCAATTTATAAGGCCCCGCAGCTTTTGTTTCCTCTCCTCCCTCCATAGTTAAGCTGGGTTTCTGACACCCACCTTTTTTTCCACTTCCTTCCATCTTTTCTCATACACACCCCGTGGTAAGATCCTCTTTTCCAGCCCCATTTTGCTCTTCAGATGATATCTGAAGTAAGTGAGCAAGCCGGGGCCCGAGACAAAGGATCCTATCGCGACTCCTTCCATTCTTGTTCGCCACATGCATTCTTTTACTACTGCAACCGTGCAGTGAAAACATGCCTCACCTTCCTTCGAGAGTCCAGTTGGCGGTATCATCTTAATCATAGACTCAGCCGACAGCTGTACTCGTCCCAGATGCGATAACACGTGTTCTGCGTAACTTATCAAGTCGGACAACTTCCGACAGTGTACAAAAGCGTGCTGGACGGTTTCATCGTCCAACTCGCACCTTGGACACGTCGGTGGCACTGAAATTCCGTGCCACGATAACTTCTCGCGAACAGGTAAAGCATTCCTATAGCACTGCCAGGCCAGGGATCTTTGAAAATTATCCAAGTACCCCGTCCTGAAAGTCTTTTTAAACAGGTTGGTAAGCTGGTCTTCGTCAAACCCCAGAGCCCCTCCTAGGACGTCGTCGTTCTTTGCCTCTACCAGCCTTCTATAAAATACCGAGGTGGTATTTCCGCAGCCGGCCTTGCCCGCCTTGTGGATCAGCGTGAGTGCCTGTCGGCACTCCTTTTGCCATAAAGTCAGTTTCCATCTTTTGATGCGACCGGGTTTAAAATTCACTAAGGAGGCCGGTCTCAGGAAAAATTCCCCTGCCAGCGGACTCCGCACCTTATCACCCTCCAGGTGGTGCCAGAGATGCTTCAGCCTCAACGCATGACTGCGCATCATCAACCAAGGCATTCCTAACCCACCCTTTAACGGTTCCTGGCAGCAAACGGAGCGCCTCACAAGTGGCTTTCCTCCCTTCCACAAAAAGCGGAAAAGGATTCGCTCCAACATGCTAAGCCATGAATCGGGGCAAGGGACAACGGTCAGGCGGTAAGTGATTACAGATGCAATGAACATCTGTACCACCTCCACCCTTCCTTTCAAGGACAGAAACCTTCCGGACCAGGTCCGTACTATGGCCTCCACCTTGCTCGTCACCTCACTCCAGTTCCTCTCCGTTTGGGAGTCTGGCCCAAACCAAACTCCTATCAACTTAACAGGGCCATCCGTCCAGTGTCCCACGACACTGGACGATATCGACTTGCTCCTCCAGGTGCCGAGGCGCAAGCCAACCGACTTGTCCTTGTTAACCTTTGCTCCTGCCACCGCCTCTTCCACACAAGGTAGCTGGGCCTCATTGGACACGATGAGGGTGACGTCATCCGCATAAGCAGTAACCGTCCTCCCACCTCCGATCTCATCCGAGTTATTTCCCAGCCTCTCCAACTTTTGCAGCAATGGCTCAAGAGCCAACACGTACAAAAGTGGTGACAAGGGGCACCTTTAACGACCTGAACATTCGATCGAAAACGGTTCCGTTAGGTAACCGTTTATCTGGACGGTGGACTTGATGCCGCTATACATAGCGGAGATCCACCCGCGAAATTCAGGGCCCAGTCCAGCCGCTTCGAGGACCGTCGCCAGGTACTCATGGTCTACCCTATCGAACGCTTTACTTTGGTCTAAATGGACCATTACCCCGCCCTTGCCGGTTAATTTACCCACCCTATCTAAGGTGTAGCGTATAAGGTGAAGATTGTCCTGGATCGACCTGCCTGGAATTGCACATGTCTGTGCTTTCCCTACAAGTTTCTCCACGACAACCGTCAACCTTTTTGCCAACACCTTGGCCAAAATCCTTAACTCTACATTAAGTAGAGTTATGGGCCTGTAGTTACTAATGTTATCCCCCTTGCTCGGGTCTTTCTGGATTAGCGTCACCACTCCCCGGCTTACAGAACTGGGAATTCTCCCATTCTGCTGCCAGTTCGTGTAGACGCCTGCCAATATTCCCCCGAACAAGTCCGGCATACTTTGGTAAAACTCGTAGGGCAGACCATCCAACCCCGGCGACTTCTCCCCGGCGCATCCGGCCAGTATCCCCTCTATCTCCGCGGGAGTGATCGCTTCTTCACAGCACTCCACCTCACGCCCCGAGAACCGCGGTCCGCCGGCCAGGAAGTCCTTTAAGGTCCTCCCCCGCTCCGGCGCCACACCACCCCCGAACACGCGGGCGAAATGCTGGTGAAGAAACTTTTGCATCTCCTCCTGTCCATAGATCTTTTGTCCCTGTTCGTCAGTTAAAGACTTGATTGAGGCTTTGTTACCTCTCTGACTCTCCACTCGACGGGCCCATCCAGCAACGTTAATACCTTCTCGTTTCCCAGCGCGTAGCTTAGCTCTGACTCTGCAACCTTCGTGTTTGGAGTTAAGGTGACGGTACAATACCGTCCTTGCCGCCATCACTCCGGATGCAGAGCCAGCTTCCATTGCCTCGTTTAGATTCTTAACTAAATCGTCCTCTATCCTAGACCTATCTAACCTTAGCTGATTGCTAAATCTAATGGACTCTGAACGAATGGCTCTTTTGAGGGAGTCCCACCATCTATTGTTAATGATGGTGCCACACAATGCCCTCTGTACTAACACCTTAATCCGGGTACGGAAGTCTTCACAATTCAAAATAGCCTTGTTCAGCTTCCAGTACCCGGGTCCCTGTCTATGACACTTGTCTAATTGCATCCTACACGTCACAAATTTGTGATCCCTGTAAGGCACAATGTGAAACTGTGGACAACTAAACGTATCCTTATCTCTTTTCTTAATAAATATCCTATCTAAATACGATCTGTGTGAGCCGTCGTTGTTACTCCACGTCCACTGTGGAACGCTCGGCTCATCCAGTCGGTAACGGTCCACTAGATCAAAGCTCTCTAGTAGACCCTTGAGGCTAGGGTTCCCCTTCCTATTGGTTGAGCCAACACTGTCGACCCGCGCTTCAAGGACAGTGTTAAAGTCCCCTACTAGGATTACCGTTTTCGACGTCGCTAAAAAGGGCTCCAGGTTCCGAAAAAAACCCGTCTGTCTACCCTCGTTCGGAGCGTAGACAGCCACCAACCTGAAGGACTGTTTACTTAAGTGGGTCACATCCAGAACAACCAGCCTGCCTTCTGGGTCCAGAAAGACAGTACTTATCTGCAAGTCCAAGCTCTTCCTGATAAGGACTGCCACGCCTCTGCCTCTTCCTCGGCTAGGAGAAATAAATTTCTCGAACCCATTTAGAAGAGGCGAGAACGCTTGGGCCTCGTTCATCTTGGACTCGGTTGCAATAGCTATGTCTACTCCATGTGTCGTGAGGTCGTTCAGGAAACAAATTTGTTTCCATTTCGTCCCCATTCCACGTACATTCACACAACCCAGCTTAGCCATTGTCGGTGAGAGAAAAAATAAATGAACTTACGGTCGAGAAAGGGAGCATGACAGTTTAAATCTGCCCGCTTCCCCTTCTTCCTCCCTTGTGGTCGTAGCTGCAGGGCTCTTAACCGGCGTTGCCACCGGGCTCTTGGTAGGTGTGGTTGCCGGGGTTATAACAAGTTTACCCTCCAGTACTTCTTTTGTTACATCTCTAATCAGTCTATTCTTTAGATGTTCTTGTAGTATTTCCTCCTTCCACTCGTCTTCCTTTATTTTTGCGAAGCGAGTGGTTGCTTTTATGTCTGTAGCCTTGCTAAATAGTTTAAATTTGGAAAATTTATAGTATTTATATACCCTTTCGTATTTTTCATCAAAAGCAATGATCTTATCATTTTTTTTTAAAGACTTTTTTACATCTTGTTTTATGGGGAGGGGCTTGGCGAACTGTTTCCCAATGAATACAGTGCCATGGGGGTAGGGCTGGGGAATTTGCTTTGTGTGTATGTCTGCGGTGCTTGCTGATTTTTTCCTTGTTTGGGGAGGGGAGTCCAGGGTGTTGTCTTTTTTTCTTTTGTGTGTCACCTGTGTGTAATCCATTTGTTCGATACAATCCTCCGTTTCTGTTTCTTTGCTTGTCGTCGTCTTGTTATCTTTTTCCGCCTTCTCCTCTTCAGTGTTTGAAGCACTTTGAGGAGGGGCTTCGTTGGTTTTCTTTTTTTTTAAGCAGTTCGAGCGGACGTGACCCTTCTCGCCACATTTAGAACACTTAGGTCTGCGCCCCTCCACTGACACTCTCATGGACGTTCCATCTTCGTTAAATATCCTATCGGGCAGGTTCTCCAATATCTTGTTTTCTGCCTGAACGAGGAGTTCCAGCGTCTGTCCCTTCCAGCGTACCTCCTCATCTGCAGAATCGAAATTTCCCGCTCTACATTGTGCAGGACCGCTGCTGCTACCCACATTATATCATACCCTCTCGGTATGTCCTCTACCAGCAGTTTAGCTGTTCTTTTTCCCATATACGAGGGTAGCAGCATGATATCATCATTTTTCAGGGTCAATGATGACACCTCTCTTGCTACCTCAGCCGAGTCAAAATGTGCTTCAACAGTAGCGCTGCGAGCACCTCGAACGACATGGCGAATTTTGTCCTACACCGGGGACAAGCACTTTTCGACCATTTCGTCTCTGACGTCCATAATTTTCTTTTCTTTGTAGCTATACACTTTGTATATAACTGTTTTTTCCTTTATTTCTTGTACCTTCGCTTGCGGCGGTACAAGTTTGATTTCGTTTCCTTCCATTTTCACCAAGTTCCTAAATTCGAACAGTTGTTCGATCTTGAATTCAACGTCCATCATGGTTCCGCCTACCGCGGCCGAAAAAGACTGTTTTGTTACTTCAGTGTCCTTTAATTCACCTTTTCCCATTGCGGGAAAATCATTCTTCGACGCCAAGTCGAAATCCATTTCTCAAAAATGTTTCAAAAATTACCTCGAAGGTAATAACAATTTTAAACACAGAATTTCCTGCCCCGTAGGCCAAAATTACCGTTACACAACGGGCACTGTTCAATTAACAATTGACACAAACAACGATGAGCAAAAAATCGAACTCTCTCAACAAAAGGCAGCAAATTTCTCAAAACGCAGATGAAAGGGGTACAACCAAATTAGGAAGAGTTTTGACAAGGGGAACTAACTCTAGTCTTTAAATAATTTCGGCTCTACTTTATATTTTATTTATTTTTATTTTATTTAGTTTCAGCTCACAAGCTGTGGCCATGCTGGGGCACCGCCATTTATATATAATTCATATTTTTTTAAAGCGTTTCTTTGAAAATTCTTCCTCATAAATCACAATTATTGTCGGTACCACTTACACAAAGATGGCACCGACATTTTATGCACAATTTTATACACGCAGCTCTCATAAGATAAATATTCACTCTTATTTTTCCATTTTGACCATAAACAGATGAATTACATTTTGAAATTGAAATGCTCAAATTTTTCTTCTAGAAAACAAAAATTGTATAGTAAAATATAGGAGTCACAATTTCATGTGAGTAAAAAATTAAAGGAACATGGCATACACTGAAAACCGTATCATTGGTAACTTATAAGCCAAGGTGATGGGTCAGAGCCAATACACATTTCAATTTGTAGGTGATACAAAAATTTATTTCAATGAAAAGACAAAGCCGTTTTCACTATGCACTCACCACCATATCTGTCTGTGTGTATTATTTTTGTGGGAGGTTTGGATATTTTTTGCAGAGTAATTACAAATCACATGAGGTCAATAGAGAAGAGTTTGATATTATTTATTCAGCATTACATGTGTTTCATTTCCTAATAGGAATCACAAACATTTACACGTAGAGAAAACATGTAACAGATTTCCTATAAGAAATTCTTCAGACATACACATGTATCTGTGCGCGTTCCTTTGCTTAGATATTATGTGATGTTCGTAAAGGGCCATCATGACCGTCATACTTGTGCAGTTGTTCACTTCTAGCCTTCTGCATAAAATATGTCTCACCAGAGAAAATATTTCCTTGCTTGGAAACATGTGAAGATTGGTCACAGGAAAGGTACCCAGATGTAGAAAATCTCCATCAATGAATTCCATCCGATCCACAGAAGCAAGAATAGGAGAATTTTAAATGATGAGGATCATCATCATCGTGGTTCCTCTTCTGTATCAATGCATTTACATTTCAATAATTGATCACTTTCATAGATTGATTTAGCACGAATAGCTTAGGTTACAGTTATATCTTTCATATTAATAGGACTGTGTACAAACAATTCACCATTTTGAAAGAATGATTCAGGTTTAACATCACAGTGATATGTTTTCCTTCCTCTGTCAATGTTCTTTTGATTCAATAATGGATAATTTCAAATTCTCGTACGCAAAAATTTCTGAAAATTCCCCAAAATAAAAATATGTGACGAGGGATTATATTAGGTGCTTAAAGCAGCACTCCACACACACAAAAATTAAATAAATTAGAAAAATATATTAATTCTAACTTTTAATGATGTAGAAGAACCACCAGAAATAAAGACTTCCCATTTCTCAAATAGAAGCCGTTCCATTTCCTCTCATTACGATATTTGCTTTTCGTTTCAGTATTTCAAGTGCACACTCGTATTTTTATACATTCCCCATTTCTTATAAAGACAAGAGACTTGTTCAGAGTTAATTCTTCCTAATTTTCTTGCTCCGTATGCATGTGTATTGCTTGCTCAGTTCAACTTTACAACTGATATTGAAGAGAAAATCTAATTAAATAGACACGTGATTGGTAATTAAGTGTCTAAAGAAATAGATGCAGCATTTTTTTTATTATGTTGACCTGTTAAATATTAATATTCGTCGTAAAAATTCTCTTGAAGCTGTCACTGTCCACTCTAACTTTTCACTCATTCAACATATTCTCATATTTTCTACTAGAGAGCTTTAATCTAGTGGACCGTTACCGACTGGATGAGCCGAGCGTTCCACAGTGGACGTGGAGTAACAACGACGGCTCACACAGATCGTATCTAGATAGGATATTTATTAAGAAAAGAGATAAGGATACGTTTAGTTGTCCACAATTTCATATTGTACCTTACTCGGATCACAAATTTGTGACGTGTGGGATGCAATTAGACAAGTGTCATAGACAGGGACCCGGGTACTGGAAGCTGAACAAGGCTATTTTGAATTGTGAAGACTTCCATACCCGGATTAAGGTGTTAGTTCAGAGGGCATTGTGTGGCACCATCATTAACAATAGATGGTGGCACGCCCTCAAAAGAGCCATTCGTTCAGAGTCCGTTAGATTTAGCAATCAGCTAAGGATAGATAGGGCTAGTCTAGAGGGCGATTCAGTTAAGAATCTAGACGAGGCAATGGAAGCTGGCTCTGCATCCGGAGTGTTGGCGGCAAGGACGGTATTGTACCGCCACCTTAACTCCAAACACGAAGGTTGCAGAGTCAGAGCTAAGCTACGCGCTGGGAAACGAGAAGGTATTAACGTGGCCGGATGGGCCCGTCGTGTGGAGAGTCAGAGAGGCAACAGAGCCTCAATCAAATCTTTAACTGACGAACAGGGACAAAAGATCTATGGACAGGAGGAGATGCAAAAGTTTCTTCACCAGCATTTCGCCCGCGTGTTCGGGGGTGGTGGTTCGCTGGATCGGGGGAGAGCCTTAAAGGACTTCCTAGCCGGCGGACCGCGGCTCGCGGGGCGTGAGGTGGAGTGCTGTGAAGGAGCGATCACTCCCGCGGAGATAAAGGAGATACTGGCCGGATGCGCCGGGGAGAAGTCGCCGGGGTTGGATGGTCTGCCCTACGAGTTTTACCAAAGTATGCCGGACTTGTTCGGGGGAATACTGGCGGGCGTCTACACGAACTGGCAGCAGAATGGGAGAATTCCCAGTTCTGTAAGCCGGGGAGTGGTGACGCTAATCCAGAAAGACCCGAGCAAGGGGGATAACATTAGTAACTACAGGCCCATAACTCTACTTAATGTAGAGTTAAAGATTTTGGCCAAGGTGTTGGCAAAAAGGTTGACGGTTGTCGTGGAGAAACTTGTAGGGAGAGCACAGACATGTGCAATTCCAGGCAGGTCGATCCAGGACAACCTTCACCTTATACGCTACACCTTAGATAGGGTGGGTAAAATAGCCGGCAAAGGCGGGGTAATGGTCCATTTAGACCAAAGTAAAGCCTTCGATAGGGTAGACCATGGGTACCTGGCGACGGTCCTCGCGGGTGGATCTCCACTATGTATAGCGGCATCAAGTCCACCGTCCAGATAAACGGTTACCTAACGGAACCGTTTTCGATCGAGTGTTCAGTGCGTCAGGGGTGCCCCTTGTCACCACTTTTGTACGTATTGGCTCTTGAGCCATTGCTGCGAAAGTTGGAGAGGCTGGGGAGTAACTCGGATGAAATCGGAGGTGGGAGGACGGTTACTGCTTATGCGGATGACGTCACCCTCATCGTGTCCAAAGAGGCCCAACTACCTTGTGTAGAGGAGGCTATCAGAGGATACGAGGCGGTGGCAGGAGCAAAGGTTAACAAGGACAAATCGATTGGCTTGCGCCTCGGCACCTGGAGGAGCAAGTCGATATCGTCCAGTGTCGTGGGACACTGGACGGATGGCCCTGTTAAGTTGCTGGGAGTTTGGTTTGGGCCAGACTCCCAAACGGAGAAGAACTGGAGTGAGGTGACAAGCAAGGTGGAAGCCGTAGTACGGACCTGGTCCGGAAGGTTTCTGTCCTTGAAAGGAAAGGCGGAGGTGGTGCAGATGTTCATTGCATCTGTAATCACCTACCGCCTGACCGTTGTCCCTTGCCCCGATTCATGGCTTAACAAGTTGGAGCGAATCCTTTTCCGCTTTTTGTGGAAAGGAGGAAAGCCACTTGTGAGGCGCTCCGTTTGCTGCTGGGTGGGTTAGGAATGCCTTGGTTGACGATGCGCAGACATGCGTTGAGGCTAAGGCATCTCTGGCACCACCTGGAAGGTGATAAGGTGTGGAGTCCGCTGGCAGGGGGATTTTTCCCGAGACCGGCCTCCTTAGTGAATTTTAAACCCGGTTACATCAAAAGATGGAAACTGACTCCATGGCAAAAGGAGTGCCGACAGGCACTCACGCTGATCCACAAGGCGGGCAAGGCCGGCTGCGGAAATACCACCTCGGTATTTTATAGAGGGCTGGTAGAGGCAAAAAACGACGACGTCCTAGGAGGGGCTCTGGGGTTTGACGAAGACCAGCTTACCAACCTGTTTAAAAAAACTTTCAGGTCGGGGTATTTGGATAATTTCCAAAGATCCCTGGCCTGGCAGTGCTATAGGAATGCTTTACCTGTTCGCGAGAAGTTATCGCGGCACGGAGTTTCAGTGCCACCGACGTGTCCAAGGTGCGAGTTGGACGATGAAACCGTCCAGCACGCTTTTGTTCACTGTCGGAAGTTGTCCGACTTGATAAGTTACGCAGAACACGTGTTATCGCATCTGGGAGGAGTACAGCTGTCGGCTGAGTCTATGATTAAGATGATACCGCCAACTGGACTCTCGAAGGAAGGTGAGGCATGTTTTCACTGCACGGTTGCAGTAGTAAAAGAATGCATGTGGAGAACAAGGATGGAAGGAGCCGCGATAGGATCCTTTGTCTCCGGCCCCGGCTTGCTCACTTACTTCAGATATCATCTGAAGAGCAAAATGGGGCTGGAAAAGAGGATCTTAGCACGGGGTGTGTATGAGAAAAGATGGAAGGAAGTGGAAAAAAAGGTGGGTGTCAGAAACCCAGCTTGACCATGGAGGAGAGAGAGGAAATAAAAGCTGCAGGGCCTCATAAATTGCCGGGGTGTAAAAACTCCAGTGAGATTATAAGTTCATGTACTGTTGTTTGTTCTACTGGTCATGTAAAGGACATTTATGTTATAATGAATAACCCAAATGTAAATGAAAATTTTTAAACGAATCTCTTAAATGTTCTTTGTATGTATGTCCTGTATTTGTCCTTCTGTGTAATCGATTTTTATAATCATAATAAAGAAATAACTTAGTTCCCCTTGTTCAGAGTTAATTCTTCCTAATTTTGTTGCTCCGTATGCATGTGTATTTCTTGCTCAGTTCCACTTTACAACCGATATTGACGAGAAAATCTAATTAAATTGACACGTAATTGTTAATTAAGTGTCTAAAGAAACAGATGCAGCATTTTTTTTATTATGTTGACCCTTTAAATATTAATATTCGTCGTAAAAATTCTCTTGAAGCTGTCACTGTCCACTCTAACTTTTCACTCATTCAACATATTCTCATATTTTCATCGTTGACTCTCTCTGAATATATATTACTATGTAAGTATATTTCTATTGTATATGTATCATATTACGTACGTCTGTTTGTTTCGATGTGTTGAGTAAGTTACAAGAAAGAATTTCACTAAACAAAGACGAAATAGCGGAGGTAAAGGGCATGGACCGCACCTACCTTTCCCTAATTTTTTTGCGATGGAAACCCACTTTTTCAACTTCGGTGAGGCTGTTCTTTCAATACTTTCGTTGTGTTCTCCTTTACATTCAGATATTTCATTGCATCTTTCCTTATTTCCTATATTATTTGTTAACGTCCGATGGATACCTTGTGTAGATAACTTTTCTCTTTCTTCCTCACATGTAAATTCCGCGGGAAAATTACGATGTAATTTTCTGAGACATGTGGAATGTATAAAAATACGAGTGTGCACTTGAAATACTGAAACGAAAAGTAAATATTGTATACAGAAGAAATGGAACGGATTTTATTTAAAACCTAGGAAGTCTTTATTTCCGGAGGTTCTTCTCCATCATTACAACTTACAATTTATATCTATTTTTCAAAGGAATCTTTCTTTAAGCACCCAACGTAACCGA
This sequence comes from Octopus sinensis, assembly GCF_006345805.1. NCBI lineage: Eukaryota > Metazoa > Mollusca > Cephalopoda > Octopoda > Octopodidae > Octopus > Octopus sinensis. The sequence continues at coordinate 4,533,576 of NC_043024.1, forward strand.
TTATCACATTTTTATTTTGGGGGAATTTTCAGAAAATTTCTGCGTATTTCTGCTGTACATGCAAGGATTGAAACGTTTATGAAACCAACTAAGAAGGGAAAAAACCGATTGAAGAGCAATTTAGCTGTTATTTATCGCGCACCCCACGACCACCTGATACCTTCCGAGTTTCTTTCTCACTCTTACGTGCTAATGTTTTTCGATATCTTTTTTCACATATACACATTCAATGGTCCGTTGTTGGGATTTAAGGCATTATATATGAATTGCACTCTGTATTTTTATGCTATTTTCAATTAATTACCTAAGTTGTCCTTTTCTCTCTTCGTAATACATATATATTTAAATTCAAATTACGATGAACGTAAACAAACAAACTAAGTTTGCTTTAGAAGCTTTGAGATGTCTTAGGAAGTTAAAGAAGTGATTTTAAATTCTCAAAGGCAGGATATTGCTAATAATATAGCCTGAACAGGATAAGCTACCCCTATTTTGCAGAAAAGTGTTGGCGACCGGCTATGAGATTCGAACTCACACCTCCGTGATTACGCGTCGCAGTATTTTTCACTCACCACAATAAACAATATTTCGTTACGAAGTAAGAAGGAAGGGAAACATTAATTGTAACGTGTAAGAGTTTAAAAGTAAAGAAGAAAACGAGAATAATTTAATGTTAAAACTACATCATTTGCCCCCATTGAGAAGGATTGTCACCAATTTCCTTCTCCACCTCAACCAATAATTTTTCCTACGTGATAAATTCCCCACAAAAGATTTTGATGCTGTTAGTCATCCACGACCGCTTTGTTCAAAGCCTCCCTGGACCTCAAGTGGCCTGAACTCTTTACATGAACACCACCCTGTACTTAACTCCATGTCCCCCTACATGGCCTTGCTATTTGCTTTTGAGCCAAATTAACTAACTAACTAACTAACATTTACTGACTGTTATTCATGTTTCATGTAACACAGAATATTGACATTAAGCTTCCTGTATGTCTGTATTTATAAATGTACGGCAAGAGGCAGAGGAGGTGTGATATCTCTTTTACGACACATGACTGAGATGAAAACATCAGATATCTAGTGTCATTGACATGTATATTGGTGTGTGTCTAGGACAGACGCAATGTCCAGGAGGTGTTATTACGATAGATGTCTGTGATATAAACCTCTTGAAAACAGAGAGATGGTATAAATATAATAGTTCAGATAAAGAATTACTTCTAAAATCTTTGAAAACAGAAATGTCGTAAATTTGCACTTTTGAATATCTGCCTTTTAAACATACTTGATGTCTTATATTATTTTTTCTATTCTTATTTTTTCTAGTCCTTTATCTATACAATAAAGGACTCAAAATAGCTGTTATGTGGTAGCAGGGCATGCAAGAAATAGCGGCCGAATCCTTCTTTTTCTGAGGAAAGGAGCCGTTTACGTATAATTTCAATGTCACATACATTGAAAGCATGGAAAATAACCCAGAAAAAAAACAAAAGAAGACTCTGTTGGTGGGGAAACTCCAAGGTCCCTCACCACCCCTCCCCCTTTCTTTTTCGGAAGAATGTGGCGGGTGGTGGGTTTGGACTGAGCATCTTTGAATGCACTCAAAAGAACGTGTGGAAAAAATTATTTCACACCAAATTATGGGTCCTTTATGAAAAAGAAAGGACGGGTCATTCGAAGCTTTCTGTCCCCTGTAAAGAACCAGGTCATCCTCGCAATTTCGGCTAATTAATCTTGAGATTGCTCCAATCTGGCCAGCCCCAAGGAAAAAGTAAGCTAAGAGCATCAGATTCCTTGGAAGAAAGCATGGAATGTATACGAAAATAAGGACGGAAAAACAGACAATGTTACACAAATATAAATACAAAATACAATAAAAATATTAATAATAATAACAGGACATAACAACATGTGTCTTTCGACTGGGGACGAATTGAATTCAGCTGGTGTGTGTGTGGAAATGAAGCGTTACGGCAGAGATTTCACAAACACACGGAAGAATATCGATGTTGCACTGACCGTGGTCAGACGCAAAAAGAGGGTTAGCCATCTGGCCTATCGGTCACGTGGGAAGAGAAAAAGAGGAACAAAAGAATTAAGGAGGGGAAAGAGAAGAGAGAGAGTTGTAGAAGCAGGTGAACAGAAGAATTAAGGAGGGGCATATATATATATATATATATATACACACATATTGTTATGAAAGTCTTTTCCTTGGGAAGTAAAATAGTGGATTTCATTTGGGGCATATAGATTTGAACCTGAAAACAGCATTTTCCCACAGAAAAACAGTAGTTGACAACAGTGACACTCCACACATACCCTCTGCCAGGACAATTTATGTTTTCCTATTTGACCCCTAATCTCTTCTATACCACCAAAAGTCAAAATTAAATGAAGAGCTACCTACATCAGTTTCCCCATTGTTCTTGGCAATATGCCTCTCTTTCTCGCTATATTGCACTTATAAAATACTAGAATTTCGTAAAGCAAAAGCCAGTTGGTGAAATGAGATGACCAGAGACAGCCATGATACATACAACTTTCACCAGCTCATCTTTCTCTAGCAAAGGCACAGGAGTGGTTGTGCGGTAAGTAGCTTGCTTACCAACCACATGGTTCTGGGTTCAGTCCCACTGCGTGGAATCTTGGGCAAGCGTCTTCTTCTATAGCCCCGGGCCAACCAAAGCCTTGTGAGTGGATTTGGTAGTTGGAAACTGAAGGAAGCCTGTCGTATATATGAATATATATATATATATGTATATATATATATATATACAAAATGAGAAAACGGAGAAATATATCTAAATCAATCATCAACCATCAGATAATACCCAATCAATACTTTATTAAACCATTACACAATAGCAATGATATTATACATTAATATAGTACAAATATAACAAGACATAGAAATAGAAATACATTTACATTTACATTGTAGCTGACAGCTGTTTCGGCCGTGAAGACAGGTATGTCCCATTTAACCTATTAGCCATATAAAGCAGGTATAAATGAGACATTAACAAGAATATCTCACGGCCTCTTCAGAGAATTTAATGCAAGTATGAAAAAAATTTACATATAAATATAAATATGTGTGCATACACACTCATATATGTATGTATGTATGTGTGTTTGTCCCGGTAGCATTGCATGCTGGTGTGTTTACGTCCCCGGCACTTAGGGGTTCGGCAAAAGTGACCGATAGAGTAAGTACTGGGCTTACAATTAATAAGTCCCGGAGTCGATTTGCTCGACTAAAGGCGGTGCTCTAGCATGGCCGCAGTCAAATGACTGAAACAAGTAAAAGAATAAAAGAGTATATATATATAAATATAATATAGATATATAAATATATATATATGTATATATATATAATTATAATATATATATATATATATGTGAATAATTAAAAACTTCCATATTTGCAGCCAAACAGAAAAGATTCGGCAGGATTGGTAATAATGACAATAATAATAATTTATGAGACAGAATTATCAAAGAAACATCTTTCACAAAATAGCAAATCTATAAAGTAGAGCCGCAATTCTTTAAAGACCGGAGTTAGTTCCCTAACGTTTGACGTCGGTGAAAAAGAACAAAAAGTGTTGTGGAGTTTTGAACTTCGGTTGATGCGGTTTCGCGTCGCACTGGTTCTGCGCGTTGCACTGTTTCTGTTTGGGCGGCCGTTTTCGGTCTGAGGAGATTATGAGCCGCCTCTCCCTAACTGGTGAGATGGCCGGGAGGAATTTATTTGAAAGTTTGCCGGAATTGTCAACATCTGAGGAGGAGTTGGAAGAAGCAGTGGCAAAAATGGACAGGAAGCTGGAAAGTACCTACGCAGGAATAATGAGGAAGTCGATAGAAAAAGAGGTGGACCTGGCTAAACTACCAGGCTTCCAGAATTTTATGAAGGAGGAGGAAAACGACGAAGTCGAGCTGTCACCTCCAGCAAAGCGGGGCGAGTGGTTCAATCTTGGAACCATAAAATATGGAGTGTGCGTGAATGGGGGAAGAAGGATGGAAGTAGTCAATGTGGAAGTTATTGAAGAGGCATTGAAACAGACTGGAGAGGAAATTGTTTACCTGACTGGAGGAATGGAGTGTGGAACGGTAACGGTGCAGTATAGAAGTGAGAACGTCGCCAAAAAAATAGCAGCCAAGGTGGTGAAGACCGAGAAAATATACTTACTGCCCTCGTATCTAAATAGAAGGACCACAAGAATTAGGGTGGAGGGAATACCTCCACACCTAGCGGGTGAATACATAACGGCAGCGGTGATTAAGGGAAACGAGGAAAAGGTGGACATCCTCCACGCCACGATGAAGTGCGAAGGCGTGAGAGGTGCTACCTTGGACATGAATATGCAGACGGAGGCGGAAGCAGTGGAAGGGCTGACAGATACTGTAGGAACGGGGAACATTATTATGAGAGTGTGGGTGGAGGGCAGGGCGCCCAGGTGCTATAAGTGTGGCCTGAGGGGTCACATAAGAGCCTACTGCCCTCTCCCTCCAAAGGAAAAGGAAATCGTTACGGAACCCCAAAAGAAGGAAGACACTAAAGAAAAGGAGAACCAAACAGAAAGGGAAGCAACTGAAGGGGAGGAGATCCAGCAAGAGTGGGAAGAAGGGATAAAAAAAGGAAAAGAAAGAAAAAAGAAAACAGTACGAAACCCTAACCAACCCCAACACCACACGTACCCTCTGAATCCCATCCCTCCCCTGCAAACAGCGATTCCACCCACTCCCCGCCTACAAGAAAAACAAAAACAAATGCAGACACACAGAACGAACAAAGTCCCAGGACCTATTTTTTGTATGTTGCGAGGAGGAGGGACACCCAGAACTCGAAAAGGATGGTACATAAAGACTTATGGCGCGAACATGAAGATGGTAGTTACGCGGTTGTGAAATATGAATTTATGGAGACATTGGCGAGGAGGTGTGAGGAAGAGGGTATAAAATGGATGACAGTGCCGATGCAGGGTGAAATGATAGAGATGTATGAAAGGAAAACGAAGAGTGTGATAGAAAAACTAGGAATTGTAATTGGAAATGGGTGATAAAGGACAGGTAAGTGATGCTGGCGGATGGGGCCGAGAGCGTCGCTTTCATATTATCATTTTTTCATTAGGCCTTTAGCATTCAGATTATTCTGTCAAATGTAAAGCTTATGTATTCACACCATGTAAAATTAATCTTGTATCATTTCATGACTTTAAGATTTCAATGATGTGATTGTTTATTTTTCAAAAAACACAATAAGGTAACTATGAATGACCATATCTGACTAGTTTGAACATAAAATAGGTAGAATATTTTGGCCGGTTTAAACACTAAAGAGTTGATAATTCATTGTTCATAAATTTAATTATAATGTTCTATGTCCCCAATGTTTTGTAATGTCCCCTCTTCTGGTGGGTAATTAAGAAATTGGAGTTAGTTCTCGTTGTTCATTATCAAAACTCTTCCTCATTAAGTGTATTTCTTGCTCCTGTTTCTCACGCACCTTGATTGTTTGATCAGTTCCACTTTACGACTGATATTTAAGAGAAAATCCAATCAAATATATACAAATGATTGGTAATTAACTGTCTAAACAAACAGATACAGCATTTAAGATTATGTGGACCTGAAAAATATTAATTAACGTTTGTTGTAGAAATCTAGAAATTCTCTTGAAGCTGTCGTTGTCCACTCTGACTCCAGTTCTCACATCTTCCTCCTTCACTCTTTCTCTCCATATCTATTACTATGTAAGTATTTATTTAAACATTTCTATTATATATGTGTCGTATTATGTACATTTATTTGTTTCGATGTGTTGAGAAAGTAAAAAGGAAAAAAAATCTCGAAGACGAAATTATACGAAAGGCTGTAATTTTAATACTTTCATTGTGTTGTCGTTTTCTTTTAGACATTTCATTGCACTTTTGGTTATTTTCTAAATTATTTGTAAAAACGTCGGATCAATCCCTTGTTTAGATAACATTTATCTTTCTTTCTAACGTGTAAATTCGACGATTTCGTTAAAAGCGGGAAAATTACGATGGAATTAGTAAGAAATGGGGAATGTATAAACATACGAGTGTGCACTTGAAATACTGAAACGAAAAGCAAATATCTTATCGAGAGGAAATGGCTTTTATTTGAGACATAGGAAGTCTTTATTTCTGGCGTTTCTTCTGCATCATTACAACTTACAATTAATATCTGGGGTTTGTTTTGTTTTTTCCGGAATTTTCAGAAAATTTTTGCAAATACATATTCTACACACGAGAATTCAACAAACAAGCAAAAGCTGTGTGCTTTAAGAGCTATTTAGCTGTTATTTTTCGCACATCTCACGACCACCTGATACCTCCCTAGTTTCTTTGTCACTCCGATGTGCTGACGTTTTTCAGTATTTTTCTCCATATAAAACCGGCGAGCTGGTAGAATCGTTAGCACGTGAGTTCAAATTCCGTCGAGGTCGACTTTGCCTTTCATCCTTTCGAGGTCGATAAATTTAGTACCAGTTGCGTACTGGGGTCTATCTAATCCACTTGGGCCCCCTCTCCCAAAATTTCTGGCCTTGTGCCTAGAGTAGAAAAGATATCCTTCTCCACATAAACACATTGTTGAGATTTAATCAAAGTTCTACAGTGGCAATTTTTTAAAAAATGGGAAACAATTTTTTCATAATGTAGGTCACAAATTTGGAGAATTTTTCGAAAATTCCACAGAAAAATGGGAAAAGAAATTTAAGGAACTATATAATGTTTAAAGCAGAATTGCACCCTTTTTAAATGTTATTTTCAATTAATTATGCAAGTTATCCTTTTCTTTCTTCGTAATGCGTATATATTTAATATGAATGTATTTTTCACTCATCCAGATAAACAATATTTCGTTTTGAAGCAACAAGGAAGAGAAACATTAATTATAATGTGTAAGAATTTATAATTAAAAGAAAAAAACAAGAATGGCTAAGTTTTAAAACTATGTGCATAACAATGAAAAGAAATTATAGTTTTTCCGTAAAAGAAGGATAGACTTCATTGAAGCCTCTTCCATTTGCCCCATGGAGAAGGATTGTCACCAATTTCATCAACCAACAATTTTTCTTAACATCAAAAATTCCCCACAAAAGATTTTGATGCTGCAAGTCAGACATCAATATTATTTACTGACTTTTATGCATCTTTTATGCTCAACAAAAGGTTAACATTAAGCTAACCACATATATATATTTGTATATTTATGCATATACAGAAAGAGGCAGAGGAGGAGTGATGTCTATGTTATAAAACAAACCTGTGTTGATACAATAGAACACTGAGGGGAAGACATCAGATATCTACTGTCATTGACATGTATATTGGTGTGTGTGTGTGTCTAGGACAGACGCAAAGTCCAGGAGGTGTTATTACGATGGATGTGTCTGTGATATAAACCTCTTGAAAATAGAGAGATGGGATGAATATAATAGTTCAGATAAAGGATCAATTCTACAATTTATGAAAACAGAAATGTCGTAAATTTGCACTTTTGAATATCTGCCTTTTAAACATGCTTTATGTCTTATATTATTTTTTCTATTCTTTCAGAAAAATCACATGAAATTGGCTAAAAAGTATTTTTTACTTTTAAAGAATCATCAATATGTATCATGTTTGAAAGACTCTGCAAAGATATTCTACAAACGTATAATCCTGCTTTTAGAAAACATTGCTGAATTACAGTAAAATATTTCCTCTGAGAGAGAGAAAGCATTTCTTTACTTCTGTGTCTGAAATGTGCAAAAGATAATCTTCTCTTTTAAATATACTTTGATAGATTTCCAAAGAGTATTTGCAACATTTTTAAATATTGGCAATGATCACGTTCAGAAGAAATATAAGAGAAGTGATATTTGTTTGGAATTAACTATAAAAGCAAAAAGAAGCAAAATATCCATATATTTTGGTGAGAGGAGAAATATTTTCGAAAAGTTGTTGATCTGTACAACTTGAAGGTTCAGGTTTATTTTTCTTGAAGAGATGTCGGAAGAATTAGGAAAATCATCATATGACTGTGACATCTGCAAAGAGTCATTCTTAGAAGAAAGTAAATTCAATCAACACAAACAAATTCATACAGAGGAAGCACCATATCACTGTAGTATCTGTGGTAAATCATTCTTAAGTAACAGTCACTTAACACAACACATACGTATTCATACAGGAGAGAAACCATATACCTGTAATATCTGTGGTAAATCATTCTCTCGTACTCATAGCTTAAATATTCACAAGCGTATTCATACAGGGGACAAACCATATCACTGTGATATTTGTGATAAATCATTCTCTGATGGCAGTGCCTTAATTCAACACAAACATATTCATACAGGAGACAAACCATATACCTGTAATATCTGTGGTAAATCATTCTCTCAAAGCAGTAGCTTAACTCAACACAAACGTGTTCATACAGGTGAGAAACCACACCACTGTGATATCTGTGGTAAATCATTCTCTGTTTCCAGTAGCTTAACTAAACACAAACGTCTTCATACAGGCGAGAAACCATATCGCTGTGATATCTGTGGTAAATCATTCTCTAATGACAGTAATTTAACTACTCACAGACAGGTTCATGGAGGGGAGAAACCATATCACTGTGATATCTGTGGTAAATCATTCTCTGTTGGCGGTAGCTTAACGAGACACAAATATATTCATACTGGAGAGAAACCATATCGCTGTGATATCTGTGGTAAATCTTTCTCTGATGGAAGTAGCTTAACGAAGCACATATGTATTCATACAGGGGACAAACCATATCACTGTGATATCTGTGGTAAATCATTCTCTCTAAATAGTCACTTAACAAACCACAAACGTATTCACACAGGCGAGAAACCATATGACTGTGATATCTGTGGTAAATCATTCTCTCAAAGCAGCAGCTTAACTACTCACAAACGGGTTCATACAGGAGAGAAGCCATATTCTTGTGATATCTGTGGTACATCATTCTCTGATGGCAGTACCTTAATTAAACACAAGCGTATTCATACAGGGGAGAAACCTTATCACTGTGATATCTGTGGTAAATCATTTTCTGTTAGCAGTAACTTGACTGCACACAAACGTATTCACACAGGAGAGGAACCATATCGCTGTGATATTTGTGGTAAATCATACTCTGATGGCAGTAACTTAACTGCACACAAACGTATTCATTCAGGGTAGAAACCATATCATTGTGATATCTGTAGTAAATCATTCTCACATACTCATAGCTTAGATATTCACAAGCATATCCATACAGGAGATAAAAACTACCACTGTGATATCTGTGGTAAATCATTCTCTGAGAGCCGTAGCTTAACTCGACACAAACGTACTCATACAGGGGAGAAACCATATCACTGTGATATCTGTGGTAAATCATTTCCCGATGGTTGTAACTTAACTTCTCACAAGTGTATTCATACAGGTGAGGAACCGTATCACTGATATCTGCGGAAAATCATTCTCATAAAATCATCACTTAATTAAACACAAGTGCATTCGTTATGCAAAGGATCCATAGCACAGTGGCATTTGTTGTATGACATTCCGTCAGAAGTTGAAGCTTGGACCTTATAAAGAACTGTACACATCATAGAAACTATATGAATGTGACATCTATAGTAAATCTTTGAAATGAAATTATCCATTATTGAATCAAAAGAGCATTGACTGAGGAAGGAAAACATATCACTGTGATGTTAAACCTGAATCATTCTATCAAAATGGTGAATTGTTTGTACACAGTCCTATTAATATGAAAGATATAACTGTAACCTAAGCTATTTGTGCTAAATCAATCTACGAAAGTGATCAATTATTGAAATGTAAATGCATTCATACAGAAGAGGAACCACGATGATGATGATCCTCATCATTTAAAATTCTCCTATTCATGCTTCTGTCAATCAGATGGAATTCATTGATGGAGATTTTCTACATCTGGGTACCTTTCTTGTGACCAATCCTCACCTGTTTCCAATCAAGGAAATATTTTTCCTGGTGAGGCATATTTTACGCAGAGGACTGGAAATGAACAACTGCACAAGTATGACGGTCACGATGGCCCTTTACGAACATCACATAATATCTGGACAAGGGTCCACACACATGTATGTTCAAAGATTTTCTTAAACGAAATCCTTTACATGTTTTCTCTACATGTAAATGTTTGTAATTCCTATTAGGAAATGAAACACATGTAATGCTGAATAAATAATATCAAACTCTTCTCCTTTGTCCTGATGTGTTTTTTTCTAAGGTAAAAAAAAATGGCTTCCACCTCACCCCACCCCGTCTTTTGGACCCTTAACAGGGTTTTGTAGCATATTATGAGGTCAGGGTAGTTGATTCCAGGCAAAAAATCTAACATTTTGATTTTTTTTCTTTGTGAAAATCGTTCGGGAGTTAATATAGAAATTTACCATAATGTTATTTAGCCTCAAATCAAACCTGATACAGCAAACGTATCATCAAAGACTTCCAGCCTTCAGCAAACTGTCTTTTGATGGATAATCTAGGACATTACGTACAATGGGCATGTGATTTAGATAGGGGGATACTTTGGCTGCTATTTTTATGCTATTTTCAATTAATTACCTAAGTTATCCATTTCTCTCTTCGTAATACATATATATTTAAATTCAAATTACGATGAACGTAAACAAACAAACGAAGTTTGCTTTAGAAGCTTTTGAGATGTCTTAGTAAGTTTAAGAAATGATTTTAAATTCTCAAAGGCAGGATATTGCTAATAATATAGCCTGAACAGGATAAGCTACACCTATTTAGCAGAAAAGTGTTGGCGGCCGGCTATGAGACTCGAACTCACACCTCCGTGATTACGCATCATTTGCCCCCATTGAGAAGGATTGTCACCAATTTCCTTCTCCACCTCAACCAATAATTTTTCCTACATGAAAAATTCCCCACAAAAGATTTTGATGCTGTTAGTCATCCATACTGATTATTTGCTGACTTTTATTCATGTTTCATGTAACACAGAATATTGACATTAAGCTGCCTGTATGTGTGTATTTATATATTTATAAATGTACGGAAAGAGGCAGAGGAGGTGTGATATCTCTTTTACAACACATGATTGAGATTAAAACATCAGATATCTAGTGTTATTGACATGTATGTTGGTGTGTGTCTATGACAGACTTAATGTCCAGATGTTATTATACTACATGTGTCTACACCCTGATATAAATTTCTCGAAAATAGAGAGATGGGATTAATATAATAGTTCAGATAAAGAATTACTTCTACAATTTATGGAAACAGAAATGTCGCAAATTTGCACTTTTGAATATCTGCCTTTTAAACATACTTTGTCTTATATTATTTTTTTCTATTCTTTCAGAAGAATTACATGAAATTGGATAAAAAGTATTTTTTGCTTTTAAAGAATCATGAATATGTATCATGTTTGAAAGACTCTGCAAAGATATTCTACAAACGTATAATCCTGCTTCTATAAAACATTGCTGAATTACAGTAAAATATTTCCTCTGAAAGAGAAAGCATTTCTTCACTTCTGTGTCTGAAATGTGCAAGAGATAATTTTCTCTTTTAAATATACTTTGATAGATTTCCAAAGAGTATTTGCAACATTTTTAAATATTGGCAATGATCACGTTCAGAAGAAATATAAGAGAAGTGATATTTGTTTGGAATTAACTATTAAAGCAAAAAGAAGCAAAATATCCATATATTTTGGTGAGAGGAGAAATATTATTAAAAAGTTGTTGATCTGTACAACTTGAAGGTTCGATTTTATTTTTCTTGAAGAAATATCGGAGGAATACGGAACATCATCATATGACTGTGGCATGTACAAAATGTCATTTTTAGAAAAACGTAAATCCAGTGAACACCAAGAAATTCATACAAGTCAAGACCCATATCGCTGTGATATCTGTGGTAAATCATTCTCTGTTAGCGGTAGCTTAACGAAACACAAACGCATTCATACTGGAGAGAAACCATATCACTGTGATATCTGTGGTAAATCATTGTCTGACAGGAGTGGCTTAATTCAACACAAACGTACTCATACAGGTGAGAAACCATACCACTGTGATATCTGTGGTAAATCATTCTCTTTTGGCAGTAGCTTAACGAAACACAAACGTGTTCATACTGGAGAGAAACCATATCACTGTAATATCTGTGGTAAATCATTCTCTGATGGCACTAACTTAACCCAACACAAGCGGTTTCATACAGGGAAGAAACCATATCACTGTAATATCTGTGGTAAATCATTCTATCAAGAATTTAACTTAACTACTCACAGACGGGTTCATGGAGGGGAGAAACCATATCCCTGTGATATCTGTGGTAAATCATTCTCTGTTGGCGGTAGCTTAACGAAACACAAACATATTCATACTGGAGAGAAACCATATCGCTGTGATATCTGTGGTAAATCTTTCTCTGATGGAAGTAGCTTAACGAAGCACATATGTATTCATACAGGGGACAAACCATATCACTGTGATATCTGTGGTAAATCATTCTCTCGAAATAGTCACTTAACAAACCACAAACATATTCATACTGGAGAGAAAACATATCGCTGTGATATCTGTGGTAAATCTTTCTCTGGTGGAAGTAGCTTAACGAAGCACATACGTATTCATACAGGCGGGAAACCATATCACTGTTATATCTGTGGAAGATCATTCTCTGTTGGCAGTAACTTAACTAGACACAAACTCATTCATACAGGGGAGAAACCATATCACTACGATATTTGTGGTAAATCATTCTCACATACTCATAGCTTAGATATTCACAAGCATATCCATACAGGAGATAAAAACTACCACTGTGATATCTGTGGTAATTCATTCTATGAGGGCAGCAGCTTCACTACACACAAACTAATTCATACAGGGGAGAAACCGTATCGCTGTGATATCTGTGGTAAATCATTTTCTGATGGTAGTAACTTCTCACCAGTGTTCATACAGGTATGGAACCGTATCACTGCGATATTTGTGGTAAATCATTCCCAGACTTAGCTTCTCACAAGTGTATTCATACAGGTGAGGAACCATATCACTGATATCTGCGGTAAATCATTCTCACAAAATCTTCACTTAATTAAACTCAAGTGCATTCGTTATGCAAAGGATCCATAGCACAGTGACATTTGTTGTATGACATTCCGTCAGAAGGTGAAGCTTGGACCTTAGAAAGAACTCTACACTTGATAGAAACTATATGAATGTGACATCCATAGTAAATCTTTGACATGAAATCATCCATTATTGAATCAAAAGAGCATTGACAGAGGAAGGAAAACATATCACTGTGATGTTAAACCTGAATCATTCTTTCAAAATGGTGAATTGTTTGTACACAGTCCTATTAATATGAAAGATATAACTGTAACCTAAGCTATTTGTGCTAAATCAATCTATGAAAGTGATCAATTATTGAAATGTAAATGCATTCATACAGAAGAGGAACCACGATGATGATGATCCTCATCATTTAAAATTCTCCTATTCATGCTTCTGTCAATCAGATGGAATTCATTGATGGAGATTTTCTACATCTGGGTACCTTTCTTGTGACCAATCTTCATCTGTTTCCAATCAAGGAAATATTTTTCCTGGTGAGGCATATTTTACGCAGAGGACTGGAAATGAACAACTGCACAAGTATGACGGTCACGATGGCCCTTTACGAACATCACATAATATCTGGACAAGGGTCCACACACATGTATGTTCAAAGATTTTCTTAAATGAAATCCTTTACATGTTTTCTCTACATGTAAATGTTTGTAATTCCTATTAGGAAGTGAAACACATGTAATGCTGAATAAATATCAAACTCTTCTCCATTGTCCTGATGTGTTTTTTTCTAAGGTCAAAAGAAAATTGCTTCCACCTCACCCCACCCCATGTTTTGGACCCATAAAAGGGTTTTGTAGCATATGAGGTCAGGGTAGTTGATTCCACACAAAAATCTAACATTTTTATTGTTTTCTTAGTGAAAATCATGCGGGAGTTAATATAGAAATTTACCATAATGTTATTTAGCCTCAAATCAAACCTGATACAGCAAACGTATCATCAAAGACATTCCAGCCTTCAGCAAACTGTCTTTTGAGGCATAATCTAGGACATTACGTACAATGGGCATGTGATTTAGATAGGGGGGTACTTTGGCTGCTATTTTTAGCATGTCGAGCGACCAGGTAGAGGCTCTCACATTGGTTCGATTGCGTGACGGAATTTTTTAACACATGTAGGATCTTTTCGGTTTGAACGGCAGTTTTTTTAACATAATTTCTAGGTAACTAAAAAATTTTCAACTTCGTATACTGGTAGAATGTGTTTATAAAACATCTTTCTCTCTTGGCTTTATTGAGAAAATTCTATACTTTGTAAGATATTTGTTGTTTTTTCTGCAATTTCAACCAATCAATGACGTCCATTGAGGTAAGGAAAAAATTCCTGTGCCGTATAAATATGTCCCTCGTTTAATAAACAGATTGGGTTTATTTACATTTGTGAAGAAAAAAAGATTATCCTTCCCCCCAACCCTAACCCTAAAATAGATTGAAATGCAATAGATCGATACAAGGGTCATAATTATGGGTGACAATTTCATATGACACCGGTAGAGTATAAAGACAAGACTTAGTTCCCCTTGTTCAGAGTTAATTCTTCCTAATTTTGTTGCTCCGTATGCATGTGTATTGCTTGCTCAGTTCCACTATACAACTGATATTGAAGAGAAAATCTAATTAAATTGACACGTGATTGGTAATTAAGTGTCTAAAGAAACAAATGCAGCATTTTTTTTTATTATGTTGACCTGTTAAATATTAATATTCGTCGTAAAAATTCTCTTGAAGCTGTCACTGTCCACTCTAACTTTTCACTCATTCAACATATTCTCATATTTTCATCGTTGACTCTCTCTGAATATATATTACTATGTAAGTATATTTCTATTGTATATGTATCATATTACGTACGTCTGTTTGTTTCGATGTGTTGAGTAAGTTACAAGAAAGAATCTCACTAAACAAAGACGAAATAGCGGAGGTAAAGGGCATGGACCGCACCTACCTTTCCCTAATTTTTTTGCGATGGAAACCCACTTTTTCAACTTCAGTGAGGCTGTTCTTTCAATACTTTCGTTGTGTTCTCCTTTACATTCAGATATTTCATTGCATCTTTCCTTATTTCCTATATTATTTGTTAACGTCAGATGGATACCTTGTGTAGATAACTTTTCTCTTTCTTCCTCACATGTAAATTCCGCGGGAAAATTACGACGTAATTTCTAAGACATGCGGAATGTATAAAAATACGAGTGTGCACTTGAAATACTGAAACGAAAAGTAAATATTGTATACAGACGAAATGGAACGGGTTTTATTTAAAACCTAGGAAGTCTTTATTTCCGGAGGTTCTTCTCCATCATTACAACTTACAATTAATATCTATTTTTGCAAAGGAGTCTTTCTTTAAGCACCCAATGTAACCGCTTATCACATTTTTATTTTGGGGGAATTTTCAGAAAATTTCTGCGTATTTCTGCTGTACATGCAAGGATTCAAACGGTTATGAAACCAACAAAGAAGGGAAAAAACCGATTGAAGAGCAATTTAGCTGTTATTTATCGCGCACCCCACGACCACCTGATACCTTCCGAGTTTCTTTCTCACTCTTACATGCTAATGTTTTTTGATATCTTTTTTCACATAAACACATTCAATGGTCTGTTGTTGGGATTTAAGGCATTATATATGAATTGCACTCTGTATTTTAATGTTATTTTCAATTAATTACCTAAGTTATCCTTTTCTCTCTTCGTAATACATATATATTTAAATTCAAATTACGATGAACGTAAACAAACAAACGAAGTTTGCTTTAGAAGCTTTTGAGATGTCTTAGGAAGTTTAAGAAATGATTTTAAATTCTCAAAGGCAGGATATTGCTAATAATATAGCCTGAACAGGATAAGCTACCCCTATTTTGCGGAAAAGTGTTGGCGGCAGGCTATGAGACTCGAACCCACACCTCCGTGATTACGCATCATTTGCCCCCATTGAGAAGGATTGTCACCAATTTCCTTCTCCACCTCAACCAATGATTTTTCCTACATCAAAAATTCCCCACAAAACATTTTGATGGTGTTAGTCATCCATACTGATTATTTGCTGACTTTTATTCATGTTTCATGTAACACAGAATATTGACATTAAGCTTCCTGTATGTATGTATTTATATATTTTTAAATGTACGGAAAGAGGCAGATGAGGTGTGATATCTCTTTTACGACACATGACTGAGATGAAAACATCAGATATCTAGTGTTATTGACATGTATATTGGTGTGTGTCTATGACAGACTTAATGTCCAGGGGATGTTATTATATTGCATGTGTCTACACCCTGATATAAACTTTTTGAAAACAGAGAGATGGGATAAATTTAATAGTTCAGATAAAGAATTACTTCTACAATTTATGAAAGTAGAAATGTCGTAAATTTGCACTTTTTAATATCTGCCTTTTAAACATACTTTTTGTCTTATATTATTTTTCTATTCTTTCAGGAAATCACATGAAATTGGCTAAAAAGTATTTTTTGCTTTTAAAGAATCATGAATATGTATCATGTTTGAAAGACTCTGCAAAGATATTCTACAAACGTATAATCCTGCTTCTAGAAAACATTGCTGAATTACAGTAAAATATTTCCTCTGAGAGAGAAAGCATTTCTTCACTTCTGTGTCTGAAATGTGCAAGAGATAATTTTCTCTTTTAAATATACTTTGATGGATTTCCAAAGAGTATTTGCAACATTTTTAAATATTGGCATTGATCACGTTTACAAGAAATATAAGAGAAGTGATATTTGTTTGGAATAAACTATAAAAGCAAAAAGAAGAAAAATATCCATATATTTTGGTGAGAGAAGGTTAGATTTTATTTGTTCTTGAAGAAATATCAGAAGAATACGGAAAATCATCATATGACTGTGGCATGTACAAAATGTCATTTTTAGAAAAACGTAAATCCAGTAAACACCA
Source organism: Octopus sinensis (assembly GCF_006345805.1). Lineage (NCBI taxonomy): Eukaryota > Metazoa > Mollusca > Cephalopoda > Octopoda > Octopodidae > Octopus > Octopus sinensis. The sequence goes on from NC_043024.1 coordinate 4,550,696, forward strand.
ACAAATTCATACAAGTCAAGAGCCATATCGCTGTGATATCTGTGGTAAATCATTGTCTGACAGGAATAACCTAATTCAACACAAACGTACTCATACAGGTGAGAAACCATATCACTGTGATATCTGTGGTAAATCATTCTCTGTTGGCAGTAGCTTAACGAAACACAAACGTATTCATACTGGAGAGAAACCATATCACTGTGATATCTGTGGTAAATCATTCTCTGTTAGCAGTAACTTCACTGCACACAAACGTATTCACACAGGTGAGGAACCATATTGCTGTGATATCTGTGGTAAATCATTCTCTGCTGGCAATAACTTAAATAAACACAAACGTGTTCATACAGGTGAGAAACCATATCGCTGTGATATCTGTGGCAAATCATTCTCTGTTAGCAGTAGCTTAACCGCACACAAGCATATTCATACAGGGGAGAAACCATATCCCTGTGATATCTGTGGTAAATCATTCTCTCAGAACAGTAGCTTAACTAAACACAAGCGTATTCCTACAGGGGAGAAACCCTACCACTGTGATATCTGTGGTAAATCATTCTCTGTTGGCAGTAACTTGACTGCACATAAACGTATTCACACAGGTGAGGAACCATATCGTTGTGACATCTGTGGTAAATCATTCTCACAAAAACATCACTCAATTAAACACAAGTGTACTCGTTATGAAGTTGATCCATAACACAGTGACATTGGTTGTAGAACATTCCTTCAGAAGGACAAGTTTGTATCTCATAAAACCCTCTACACAAGAAAGAAACTATATCAATGTGATATCAATGGTAAGCCTTTCATTTGAAATGATCCATTAACGAATCGAAAGAGCATTGACAGAGGAAGGAAAACATATCACTGTGATAGCAGTGCTTAATCATTCTATCAAAATGGAGAATTCTACACAGTCATATTAATATGATAGATAAAACCATACCTAAGACATTTGTGCTCAATCAATCTATGAAAATGATCAATTATCAAAACAACTGCATTCATACAGAAGAGGAACCATATCACTACAATGATGATAATCATCATCATTTAAAATTCACTTTTCCATGCTTCAATGGATCAGATGGAATTCATTGATGGAGATTTTCCTGAGCTGGGTACCCTTTCTTGTGACCAATCCTCACCTGATTCCAAGCAAGGAAATATTTTCCCTGGTGAGACATTTTACGCAGAGGACTGGAAATGAAGGACTGCACAAGTATGATGGTCATGATGGCCATTTACGGACATCACTTAATATCTGGACAAGGCTACACTCACTTATGCATACACACACACACACGTGTATATATGTATGTATGAAGAATTTCTTATAGGAGATATTTTACATGTTTTCTCTTTGTCTGAAAGTTTGTAATTCCTATTAGGTAATGAAACATATGTAATGCTGAATAAATACTATCAAACTGTTTTCCAGTCTCCTTATGTGATATGTAATTACTCTGCAAAAAATATTATCCAAACCTCAGACAAAAATGATATTTATGTATATATATAATAACCAGCTTGTTTGTACAGCTGTTATGCTTTCATTAGATTAGTGGAATAAATGAGGGGTGGGGACAGAAGTGGGGAAAAGGGAGGGAGAAATAGAGTAAGGTGATCTTATAATAATTCTGTTACTTAGCTCGTCAGTAACACTTTCATGTTATTAGAGAAAAGGGGGTAGAGAGAGAAGAGATTATAAGACAAAGAGAGAGGCAAATAGAGAAAGAAAGAAAAGGAAGAGACAAAAGACTAAGAAAGAAGCAAGTATGACATGTGATAGGGGGAATGTAATAGTTATTTTATGGTTAAAAAAGCTAGCTGAAGTTTGTGATATAGAGAAGAGTTAGAAATATAATCTTAGCAGAGGGGTGATGTTCTGATGGTGAGATTAAAGAAAAGCAGAGAGAGAGAGATGATGATGATGGTGGTGGTGTGTTGATAGGGAAAAGGAATTTCTCTTTTTTTTATAGAGACCATCACTCAACACTTGCACTTCTGTGCAATTATTTATCGCCTTCTCACTTAAGAGATTGATATTTGTTTCTAAGGATTAATTTAGCCTAAACTATGGATTCACAAGAGACACAGTTGCAAGCTGCCTGAGAAAAGATGCACAGATCTAGAGCATGGAACACTAAGAAGATATAATGAAAAGGAGGAAAATGATGGCACCGATGGTGTTGTGAGGAATTGGATGTAGACAGATGCCAAGTATATTCAAAGAAAGCTAAAACTATGAATGCTATAAAAATGCAAATCATCCTCTCTTTCTTAAATAGATCCTCTTAATTTTTTTCATTCTGTAGAATTTACATGGGTCCCACTAGTAATTACTAATAAACTAAAGTGGCGAACTGGCAGGGTTGTTAGCACATTGGGGAAAATGCTTAGCTGTGGTTCTTCTGACATGACATTTGCATTTAAATTCTGCCAAGGTGGACTTTGTCTTTCGTCCTTTTGGCGGTTGGTGGAAATAAGCAATGGTTGAGCACTGGAATCGACATATTCAACTTAACACACACCCGTGGAATTGCTGGCCTTGTGCCAAAATTTGAAAACAGTACGAACTTTGATGTCGACTTCTTGCTCTTGCCTGTGATAATGCCAGAAGCACGTTGGCTTGCTTCAGTAGATTCTGTTGAACCTTGGTGTGTGGCCAACAAGTGCCAAGTATAATGGTTTATTCACAACTAAATGCTTGTATTGCAGTTGTAAGTAGGCAGACCTATACACACACACACATATATTACATTAAAAATGAACTTCAATCTTGCTTCAAATGTTACATAGCCAAAATGGCACATAATGGGGAAAATACTATGAATTAAGACTTTCCTGAAATGTGAATACAAACGGAATAAAACAAGTTTCGCATGAATTGGACAACTGGTTCTTGAGATGTTAGGAGTTTTGGTGGGTATAAATACCCAAAACAGTGCATATTGAGAAAATACACCAAAAATAACTTAACCCTGAAAAGGAAGAATTTTTAGCCTTTCGGTTAGACACATTATGACTAACTTGCCAACAAAAAAAGTTGTTTTTACAGGAAATGTTTCTATTTTTGCTTTTTTGTATTTATATTTTAGCTTTCTTTAAACAGACAATTTTATTTATTTTTTTATTACATTCAATTGAATACCATTACGAATATTGTTTTGGCATATTTAAAAAATATTTTAAAGTGAAGATGGCTTTAGAAATACTGTAAATATTTCGTAAAAGACCTGTTCATAACCTCACTGTGAAATAAATTCTTTCCATAGGTTTTATTCAAGTGCATTCAATGTATCTCATCTCCAAAGATTCGGTTGCTATATCTAGCATGCCCTGTTACCATACAACAGCTATTTACGATACAGGACTCAAAATAGCTGTTATGTGGTAGCAGGGCATGCAAGAAATAGCGGCTGAATCTTTCTTTTTCTGAGGAAAGGAGCCGTTTATGCGTGATTTTAATGTAACATACATTGAAAGCATGTAAAATAACCCAGAAAAAAAACAAAACAAAATTCTGTTGGTGGGGAAACTCCAAGGTCCCCCACCACCCCTCCCCCTTTATTTTCTGGAAGAATGTGGCGGCTGGTGGGTTTGGACTGAGCATCGTTGAATGCACTAAAAAAAACGTGGAAAAAATTATTTCACACCAAAGTACAAACGGGTCCTTTATGAAAAAGAAAGGACGGGTCATTCGAAGCTTTCTGTCCCCTGTAAAGAACCAGGTCGTCCTCGCAATTTCGGCTGATTAATCTTGAGATTGCTCCAATCTGGCCAGCCCCAAGGAAAAAGTAAGCTAAGAGCATCAGATTCCTTGGAAGAAAGCATGGAATGTATACGAAAATAAGGACGGAAAAACAGACGATGTTACACAAGTATAAATACAAAATACAATAAAAATATTAATAATAATAACAGGACATAACAACAGGTGTCTTTCGACTGGGGACGAATTGAATTCAGCTGGTGTGTGTGGAAATGAAGCCTTACGGCAGAGATACAGAACTTTCATCAACACACGGAAGAATATCGATGTTGCACTGACCGTGGTCAGACGCAAAAAGAGGGTTAGCTGTCTGGGCTATCGGTTACGTGGGAACAGAAGAGAGAGAAAAAGAGGAACAAAAGAATTAAGGAGGGGAGAGAGAAGAGAGAGAGTTGTAGAAGCATATGAACAGAAGAATTAAGGAGAGGCATATATATATATATATATATATATACACACATATTGTTATGAAAGTCTTTTCCTTGGGAAGTAAAATAGTGGATTCCCCATCAGTTTCCCCATTGTTCTAGGCAATATGCCTCTCTATCTCGCTATATTGCACTTATAAAATACTAGAATTTCGTAAAGCAAAAGCCAGTTGGTGAAATGAGATGACCAGAGACAGCCATGATACATACAACTTTCACCAGCCATGATACATACAAATTTCAACAGCTCATCTTTCTCTAGCAAAGGCACAGGAGTGGCTGTGTGGTAAGTAGCTTGCTTACTAACCACATGGTTTCTGGGTTCAGTCCCACTGCGTGGAATTTTGGGCAAGCGTCTTCTTCTATAGCCCCGTGCCGACCAAAGCCTTGTGAGTGGATTTGGTAGACGGAAACTGAAGGAAGCCTGTCGTATATATGTATATATATATATATATATATATATATATATATATATATATATATATATATATATATATATGTATGTATGTATGTATGTGTGTTTGTCCCGATAGCATTGCATGCTGGTGTGTTTACGTCCCTGGCACTTAGCGGTTCGGCAAAAGAGACCGATAGAATAAGTACTGGGCTTACAAAGAATAAGTCCCGGAGTCGATTTGCTCGACTAAAGGCGGTGCTCCAGCATGGCCGCAGTCAAATGACTGAAACAAGTAAAAGAATAAAAGAGTATATATATATAAATATAATATATATAAATATATATATAATTATAATATATATATATATATATATGTGAATTATTAAAAATTTCCATATGTGCAGCCAAACAGAAAAGATTCGGCAGGATTGGTAATAATGACAATAATAATAATTTATGAGACAGAATTATCAAAGAAACATCTTTCACAAAATCCAAAATCTATAAATCATCTGCGTTTTGAGAAATTTGCTGCCTTTTGTTGAGAGAGTTCGATTTTTTGCTCATCGTTTTTTGTGTTAATTGTTAATTGAACAGTGCCCGTTGTGTAACGGTAATTTTGGCCTACGGGGCAGGAAATTCTGTGTTTAAAATTGTTATTACCTTCGAGGTAATTTTTGAAACATTTTTGAGAAATGGATTTCGACTTGGCGTCGAAGAATGATTTTCCCGCGATGGGAACAAGTGAAATAAAGGTCACTGAAGTAAAAAAAAACAGTCTTTTTCGGCCGCGGTAGGCGGAACCATGATGGACGTTGAATTCAAGACCGAACAACTATTCGAATTTCGGAACTTTGTAAAAATGGAAGGAAACGAAATCAAACTTGTACCGCCGCAAGCGAAGGTACAAGAAATAAAGGAAAAAACAGTTATATACAAAGTGTATAGCTACAAAGAAAAAAAATTATGGACGTTAGAAACGAGATAGTCGAAAAGTGCTTGTCCCCGGTGTGGGACAAAATTCGCCATGTCGTTCGAGGTGCTCGCAGCGCTACTGTTGAAGCACATTTTGACTCGGCTGAGGTAGCAAGAGAGGTGTCATCAATGACCCTGAAAAATGATGATATCATGTTGCTACCCTCGTATATGGGAAAAAGAACAGCTAACCTGCTGGTAGAGGACATACCGAGAGGGTATGACATAATGTGGGTGGCAGCGGCGGTCCTGCACAATGTAGAGCGGGAAGTTTCGATTCTGCAGATGAGAAGGAAAGAGGAGGTACGCTGGAAGGGACAGACGCTGGAACTCCTCGTTCAGGCAGAAAACAAGATATTGGAGAACCTGCCCGATAGGATATTTAACGAGGATGGAACGTCCATGAGAGTGTCAGTGGAGGGACGCAGACCTAGGTGCTTTAAATGTGGCGAGAAGGGTCACGTCCGCTCGAACTGCTTAAAAAAAAAGAAAACCAACGAAGCCCCTCCTCAAAGTGCTTCAAACACTGAAGGGGAGAAGTCGGAAAAAGAAAACAAGACGACGACAAGCAAAGAAACAGAAACGGAGGATTGTATCGAACAAATGGATTACACACAGGTGACACACAAAAGAAAAAAAGATAACACCCTGGACTCCCCTCCCCAAACAAGGAAAAAATCAGCAAGCACCGCAGACATACATACAAAGCAAATTCCCCAGCCCTACCCCCACGGCACTGTATTCATTGGAAAACAGTTCGCCAAGCCCCTCCCCATAAAACAAGATGTGAAAAAGTCTTTAAAAAAAAATAAGATCATAGCATTTGATGAAAAAAACGAGAGGGTATATAAATACTTTAAATTTTCCAAATTTAAACTATTTAGCAAGGCTACAGACATAAAAGCAACCACTCGCTTCGCAAAAATAAAGGAAGACGAGTGGAAGGAGGAAATACTACAAGAACATCTAAAGAATAGACTGATAAGAGACGTAACAAAGGAAGTACTGGAGGGTAAACTTGTTATAACCCCGGCAACCACACCTACCCAGAGCCCGGTGGCAACGCCGGTTAAGAGCCCTGCAGCTACGACCACAAGGGAGGAAGAAGGGGAAGCGGGCAGATTTAAACTGTCATGCTCCCTTTCTCAACCGTAAGTTCATTTATTTTTTCTCTCACCGACAATGGCTAAGCTGGGTTGTGTGAATGTACGTGGAATGGGGACGAAATGGAAACAAATTTGTTTCCTGAACGACCTCACGACACATGGAGTGGACATAGCTATTGCAACCGAGTCCAAGATGAACGAGGCCCAAGCGTTCTCGCCTCTTCTAAATGGGTTCGAGAAATTTATTTCTCCTAGCCGAGGAAGAGGCAGAGGCGTGGCAGTCCTTATCAGGAAGAGCTTGGACTTGCAGGTAAGTACTGTCTTTCTGGACCCAGAAGGCAGGCTGGTTGTTCTGGATGTGACCCACGTAAGTAAACAGTCCTTCAGGTTGGTAGCTGTCTACGCTCCGAATGAGTGTAGGCAGACGGGTTTTTTTCGGAACCTGGAGCCCTTTTTAGCGACGTCGAAAACGGTAGTCTTAGTAGGGGACTTTAACACTGTCCTTGAAGCGCGGGTCGACAGTGTTGGCTCAACCAATAGGAAGGGGAACCCTAGCCTCAAGGGTCTACTAGAGAGCTTTGATCTAGTGGACCGTTACCGACTGGATGAGCCGAGCGTTCCACAGTGGACGTGGAGTAACAACGACGGCTCACACAGATCGTATTTAGATAGGATATTTATTAAGAAAAGAGATAAGGATACGTTTAGTTGTCCACAGTTTCACATTGTGCCTTACACGGATCACAAATTTGTGACGTGTAGGATGCAATTAGATAAGTGTCATAGACAGGGACCCGGATACTGCAAGCTGAACAAGGCTATTTTGAATTGTGAAGACTTCCGTACCCGGATTAAGGTGTTAGTACAGAGGGCATTGTGTGGCACCATCATTAACAATAGATGGTGGCACTCCCTCAAAAGAGCCATTCGTTCAGAGTCCATTAGATTTAGCAATCAGCTAAGGTTAGATAGGTCTAGGATAGAGGACGATTTAGTTAAGAATCTAAACGAGGCAATGGAAGCTGGCTCTGCATCCGGAGTGATGGCGGCAAGGACGGTATTGTACCGTCACCTTAACTCCAAACACGAAGGTTGCAGAGTCAGAGCTAAGCTACGCGCTGGGAAACGAGAAGATATTAACGTTGCCGGATGGGCCCGTCGAGTGGAGAGTCAGAGAGGTAACAAAGCCTCAATCAAGTCTTTAACTGACGAACAGGGACAAAAGAGGAGATGCAAAAGTTTCTTCACCAGCATTTCGCCCGCGTGTTCGGGGGTGGTGTGACGCCGGAGCGGGGGAGGACCTTAAAGGACTTCCTAGCCGGCGGACCGCGGCTCTCGGGGCGTGAGGTGGAGTGCTGTGAAGAAGCGATCACTCCCGCGGAGATAGAGGGGATACTGGCCGGATGCGCCGGGGAGAAGTCGCCGGGGTTGGATGGGCTGCCCTACGAGTTTTACCAAAGTATGCCGGACTTGTTCGGGGGAATATTGGCAGGCGTCTACACGAACTGGCAGCAGAATGGGAGAATTCCCAGTTCTGTAAGCCGGGGAGTGGTGACGCTAATCCAGAAAGACCCGAGCAAGGGGGATAACATTAGTAACTACAGGCCCATAACTCTACTTAATGTAGAGTTAAAGATTTTGGCCAAGGTGTTGGCAAAAAGGTTGACGGTTGTCGTGGAGAAACTTGTAGGGAGAGCATAGACATGTGCAATTCCAGGCAGGTCGATCCAGGACAATCTTCACCTTATACGCTACACCTTAGATAGGGTGGGTAAATTAACCGGCAAGGGCGGGGTAATGGTCCATTTAGACCAAGGTAAAGCGTTCGATAGGGTAGACCATGAGTACCTGGCGACGGTCCTCGAAGCGGCTGGACTGGGCCCTGAATTTCGCGGGTGGATCTCCGCTATGTATAGCGGCATCAAGTCCACCGTCCAGATAAACGGTTACCTAACGGAACCGTTTTCGATCGAATGTTCAGTTCGTCAAGGGTGCCCCTTGTCACCACTTTTGTACGTGTTGGCTCTTGAGCCATTGCTGCGAAAGTTGGAGAGGCTGGGAAGTAACTCGGATGAGATCGGAGGTGGGAGGACGGTTACTGCTTATGCGGATGACGTCACCCTCATCGTGTCCAATGAGGCCCAGCTACCTTGTGTGGAAGAGGCTATCAGAGGATACGAGGCGGTGGCAGAGCAAAGGTTAACAAGGACAAGTCGGTTGGCTTGCGCCTCGGCACCTGGAGGAGCAAGTCGATATCGTCCAGTGTCGTGGGACACTGGACGGATGGCCCTGTTAAGTTGCTAGGAGTTTGGTTTGGGCCAGACTCCCAAACGGAGAGGAACTGGAGTGAGGTGACGAGCAAGGTGGAGGCCATAGTACGGACCTGGTCCGGAAGGTTTCTGTCCTTGAAAGGAAGGGTGGAGGTGGTACAGATGTTCATTGCATCTGTAATCACTTACCGCCTGACCGTTGTCCCTTGCCCCGATTCATGGCTTAGCAAGTTGGAGCGAATCCTTTTCCGCTTTTTGTGGAAGGGAGGAAAGCCACTTGTGAGGCGCTCCGTTTGCTGCCACGAACCGTTAAAGGGTGGGTTAGGAATGCCTTGGTTGATGATGCGCAGACATGCGTTGAGGCTGAAGCATCTCTGGCACCACCTGGAGGGTGATAAGGTGTGGAGTCCGCTGGCAGGGGAATTTTTCCCGAGACCGGCCTCCTTAGTGAATTTTAAACCGGGTCGTATCAAAAGATGGAAACTGACTTTATGGCAAAAGGAGTGCCGACAGGCACTCACGCTGATCCACAAGGCGGGCAAGGCCGGCTGCGGAAATACCACCTCGGTATTTTATAGAAGGCTGGTAGAGGCAAAGAACGACGACGTCCTAGGAGGGGCTCTGGGGTTTGACGAAGACCAGCTTACCAACCTGTTTAAAAAGACTTTCAGGACGGGGTATTTGGATAATTTCCAAAGATCCCTGGCCTGGCAGTGCTATAGGAATGCTTTACCTGTTCGCGAGAAGTTATCGCGGCACGGAATTTCAGTGCCACCGACGTGTCCAAGGTGCGAGTTGGACGATGAAACCGTCCAGCACGCTTTTGTACACTGTCGGAAGTTGTCCGACTTGATAAGTTACGCAGAACACGTATTATCGCATCTGGGACGAGTACAGCTGATTAAGATGATACCGCCAACTGGACTCTCGAAGGAAGGTGAGGCATGTTTTCACTGTACGGTTGCAGTAGTAAAAGAATGCATGTGGAGAACAAGAATGGAAGGAGTCGCGATAGGAACCTTTGTCTCGGGCCCCGGCTTGCTCACTTACTTCAGATATCATCTGAAGAGCAAAATGGGGCTGGAAAAGAGGAACTTACCACGGGGTGTGTATGAGAAAAGATGGAAGGAAGTGGAAAAAAAGGTGGGTGTCAGAAACCCAGCTTAACTATGGAGGGAGGAGAGGAAATAAAAGCTGCGGGGCCTTATAAATTGCCGGGGTTTGAAACTTCGGTTAAGAACTGTGATAAGATTCTACTGGTTATGTAAAGGACAATTTAGAGACGAATTTTTAATCCAAATGTTATGAAAAATTTTTTAAAAGCGAACCTCTTAATTATTTGTTTTGCATGTATGTTATGTATTTGTAATTCTATGTAAACGATTGTATAATCGTAATAAAGAAATTACGACTGATATTTAAGAGAAAACCCAATCAAATATATGCAAATAATTCGTAATTAACTGTCTAAAGAAACAGATACAGCATTTAAGATTATGTGGACGTGAAAAATATAATTAACGTTTGTTGTAGAAATCTAGAAATTCTCTTGAAGCTGTCGTTGTCCACTCTGACTCCAGTTCTCACATCTTCCTCCTTCACTCTTTCTCTCCATATCTATTACTATGTAAGTATTTATTTAAACATTTCTATTATATATGTGTCGTATTATGTATATTTATTTGTTTCGATGTGTTGAGAAAGTTAAAAGAAAAAAAAATCTCACTAAGACGAAATTATACGAAAGGCTGTAATTTTAATACTTTCATTGTGTTGTCGTTTTCTTTTAGACATTTCATTGCACTTTTGGTTATTTTCTAAATTATTTGTAAAAACGTCGGATCAATCCCTTGTTTAGATAACATTTATCTTTCTTTCTAACGTGTAAATTCGACAATTTCGTTAAATGCGGGAAAATTACGATGTAATTAGTAAGAAATGGGGAATGTATAAAAATACGATTGTGCACTTGAAATACTGAAACGAAAAGCAAATATCGTATCGAGAGGAAATGGATCGGCTTTTATTTGAAACATAGGAAGTCTTTATTTCTGCATCATTAAAAGTTAGAATTAATATGTTTTTCTAATTTATTTAATTTTTGTGTGTGTGGAGTGCTGCTTTAAGCACCTAATATAATCCCTCGTCACATATTTTTATTTGGGGGAATTTTCAGAAATTTTTGCGTACGAGAATTCGTACAACCAAAAAAAGAAAAAAATCAACTGTGATTTATGAGCTATTTAGCTGTTGTTTTTCGCACATCTCACGACCAGTATGGTAATAATTCTCTGCTTAAGTTCCTCTGGGCTATTTAGCTGTTATTCCAGGAGTTAGTATTATAATAGATGTGTCTACTCTATGATATAAACATTTTGGTAATGCAGAAATTGGATAAATTTAATACTTCAGATAAAGAATTACTTCTACAATTTATGAAAACAGAAATGTTGTAAATTTGCACTTTTGAATATCTGCCTTTTAAACATACTTGATGTCTTATATTATTTTTTCTATTCTTTCAGAAAATCACATGAAATTGGCTAGAAAGTATTTTTTTACTTTTAAAGAATCATCAATATGTATCATGTTTGAAAGACTCTGCAAAGATATTCTACAAACGTATAATCCTGCTTCTAGAAAACATTGCTGAATTACAGTAAAATATTTCCTCTGAGAGAGAAAGCATTTCTTTACTTCTGTGTCTGAAATGTGCAAGAGATAATTTTCTCTTTTAAATATACTTTGATGGATTTCCAAAGAGTATTTGCAACATTTTTAAATATTGGCATTGATCACGTTTAGAAGAAATATAAGAGAAGTGATATTTGTTGGGAATAAACTATAAAAGCAAAAAGAAGCAAAATATCCATATATTTTGGTGAGAGGAGAGATATTTTTGAAAAGTTGTTGATCTGTACAACTTGAAGGTTCAGTTTTATTTTTCTTGAAGAGATGTCGGAAGAATTAAGAGAATCATCATATAACTGTGACATCTGCAAAGAGTCATTCTTAGACGAAAGTAAATTCAATCAACACAAACAAATTCATACAGAGAAAGCACCATATCACTGTGATATCTGTGGTAAATCATTCTCTCACAAGAATAGCTTAACTAGACACAAACGTATTCATTCAGGGGAGAAACCATATCACTGTGATATCTGTGGTAAATCATTCTCTCACAAGAATAGCTTAACTAGACACAAACGTATTCATTCAGGGGAACAACCATATCACTGTGATATCTGTGGTAAATCATTCTATCATGGCAGGAACTTAACAAAACACAAGCGTATTCATACAGGGGAGAAACCATATCACTGTGATATCTGTGATAAATCATTCTCTTGTTATGATAGCTTAGCTATTCACATACGTATTCATACAGGTGAGAAACAATACCACTGTGATATCTGTGGTAAATCATTCTATCAAGAAGGTAACTTAACTCAACACAAACGGGTTCATACAGGGGAGAAACCATATCAATGTGATACCTGTGGTAAATCATTCTCTGATGGAAGTAACTTAACTAACCACAAACGTGCTCATACAGTCGAGAAACCATATTCCTGTGATATCTGTCGTAAATCATTCTCAGAAAGCAGCAGCTTAACTACGCACAAGCGTATTCATACAGGGGAGAAACCATATTCCTGTGATATCTGTGGTAAATCATTCGATCAAAGCGGTAACCTAACTCGACACAAACGGGTTCATACAGGGTAGAAACCATACCCCTGTGATATCTGTGGTAAGACCTTCTCTGGAAACAGTCACTTAACTATACACAAATGCATTCACACTCAAGAAAAATCAATTCAGTGATATCTGTGGCATATCATTTACACAAAATCATTTCCTATTTAAACAGAAGTCTTTCCTTATGAAGTGGGTCCATAACACAGTGATATTTGTTGTACAACATTTCCTCAGAAGGACAAAGGACGTATCTCATAAAGACATCCACAGAATATAGAAACTATATGAATGTGACATCTATAGTAAATCTTTGACATGAAATCATCCAATATTGAATCAAAAGAGCATTGACAGAGGAAGGAAAACATATCACTGTGATGTTAAACCTGAATCATACTTTCAAAATGGTGAATTAATTATACACAGTCCTGTTAATATGAAGAATATGCCATACCCTAAGATATCTGATAATAATCAATTATAACATAAATTAATTCAAACAGAAGAGGAACCATATCACTATGATGATGATCCTCATCATTTAACATTCTTCTATGGATCAGATTGAATTCATTGATACCTTCCCTGTTTCCCACCAAGGAAATATTTTCCCTGGTGAGACATATTTTGCACAGAAGACTGGAAATGAACAACTGCACAAGTATGACGGTCATGATGGCCATTTATGAACACCACATAATATCTGGACAAGGGTGCACACACACACTTATGTATGTCTGAAGATTTTCTTATAAGAAATATCTTACATGTTCTCTACGCATCTAAAAGTTTATAATTCCTATTAGGAAATGAAACACATGTAATGCTGAATAAATAATATCAAACTTTTCTCCACTGTCCTTATGTGTTATGTAATTACTCTGTAAAAAATATCATCCAGACCGCCCACAAAAATAATATATATGTATACCGTAAATCCTTGAGTATAATCCGCATTTTTTTCCCAAAATTTATCGGTCAAAATCCCTTGTGCGTACTACATACGAGGTTAAAATAAAAAATATCTTCTAAGCAATGTCCGAGTCTCTATTTTGCTGTCAGGCAAAGTTTATTCAGACGTAACATTTATTAAAATAAAAGTATTCAGAACACAGAATAACATGTAACAAAATCAATTTGCAAACATATTTACATTCCCATATAACAGTTAAAAACATCACCATTATTGTATTACGCATGCGTGGAAGTGTTTGTTTGACTAGGTGCTGCTGGCTTAATTATGCACGGCTCAAGTTAGAGAAGGGATGTGTATTATACACAAGGTTTAGGTTTAGGTGTTATACTCAAGTGTGGACTAAACCGAGGATTTACAGTATAATATATATATAGTAACCGGAGGCGCAATGGCCCAGTGGTTATGGCAGCGGACTCGCAGTCGTAGGATCGCGGTTTCGACTCCCAGACCGGGCGTTGTGAGTGTTTATTGAGCGAAAACACCTAAAGCTCCACGAGGCTCCGGCAGGGGATGGTTGTGATCCCTGCTGTACTCTCTCAACACAACTTTCTCTCACTCTTACTTCCTGTTTCTGTTGTACCTGTATTTCAAAGGGCCGGCCTTGTCACGCTGAATATCCCCGAGAACTACGTTAAGGGTACACGTGTCTGTGGAGTGCTCAGCCACTTACACGTTAATTTCACGAGCAGGCTGTTCCGTTGATTCGGATCAACCGGAACCCTCGTCGTCGTAACCGACGGAGTGCTTCCACCATATATAGTAACCAGCTTGTTTGTGGTTAAAGTCGGTGTGCATCAGGGATCTGTGTTATCACCATTGTTGTTTGCATTAGTGGTTGAAGTGGAGAAGGAGAATGCAAGAAAGAGACTGTAAATGGAGATACTGTATGCAGATGACCTTGTTCTGATGAGAGAGAAGTTTTGGAAATGGAAGGAGGCATTTGAAAGCAAGGGTTTGAAGGTAAACCTTGGGAAAACAAAAGGTGATAGTGAGTGGGGTGGAAGGAGAAGTGTTGGTGAGTAAGGTGGATCCATGTAGAAAGAGAAAATGATGTTTTATAAACACATTCTACCAGTATACGAAGTTTAAAATTTTTTAGTTACCTAGAAATTATGTTAAAAAACAGCCATTCAAACCAAAAAGATCTGATAATTTTAATATTTGAGGGATTCATATAATTTTCCATGCAGAATTTCATCAGTTAATTTGCTTCTTCCACAGAAAGTTGGGATCATTTCGGTTTGAACGGCAGTTTTTTAAAATAATTTCTAGGTAACCAAACACTTTTAAACTTCCTATACTGGAAGAATGTGTTTATAAAACATCTTTTTCTTTTGGCTTTATTGAGAAAATTCTATAGTTTATAAGATATTTGTTGTTTTTTTCCTTCAATTTCTGCAATTTCAACCAATCAATGACGTCTATTGAGGTGAAAACATTCTGTGCTGTATGAATATGGCCCTCGTTTAAGGAACAGATTGGGTTTATTTACATTTGTGAAGAAAAGAGATACCCTTTCCCCTAACCCCAACCCTAAAACAGATTGAAATGCAATAGATCGATACTAGGGTCATAATTATGGGTGACAATTTCATATGACACCGCTAGAAAAAACTGCCGTTCAAACCGATAAGATCCGAAAGTTGTTTTTAAGTTACAATGGCTTAAAGTTCGATTACGTTTACTCATTCACAAAACAGGGTTTGGAAGCTATCATTTTGAGCATGGCAACACGTGTTGTCAGATATTTGTGAATCTGTATTCTTCACACGGTAATTCATAGGGTACTTTTACTTTTGTTTCAGTCATTCGACTGCGGCCATGCTGGAGCACCACTTGTAGTCGAACAAACCTACAACTCTCTCTCTTTTCTTTCCCCTCCTTAATTCTTTTGTTCCTCTTTTTCTCTCTCTTCTCTTCCCACGTGACCGATAGGCCAGACAGCTAACCCTCTTTTTGCGTCTGACCACGGTCAGTGCAACATCGATATTCTTCCGTGTGTTGATGAAAGTTCTGTATCTCTGCCGTAAGGCTTCATTTCCACACACACCAGCTGAATTCAATTCGTCCCCAGTCGAAAGACACCTGTTGTTATGTCCTGTTATTATTATTAATATTTTTATTGTATTTTGTATTTATAATTGTGTAACATCGTCTGTTTTTCCGTCCTTATTTTCGTATACATTCCATGCTTTCTTCCAAGGAATCTGATGCTCTTAGCTTACTTTTTCCTTGGGGCTGGCCAGATTGGAGCAATCTCAAGATTAATCAGCCGAAATTGCGAGGATGATCTGGTTCTTTACTGGGGATAGAAAGCTTCAAATGACCCGTCCTTTCTTTTTCATAAAGGACCCGTTTGTACTTTGGTGTGAAATAATTTTTTTCCACACGTTTTTTTGAGTGCATTCAACGATGCTCAGTCCAAACCCACCACCCGCCACATTCTTCCAGAAAAGAAAGGGGGAGGGGTGGTGGGGGACCTTGGAGTTTCCCCACCAACAGAGTTTTGTTTTGTTTTTTTTCTGGGTTATTTTACATGCTTTCAATGTATGACATTGAAATTATACGTAAACGGCTCCTTTCCTTAGAAAAAGAAAGATTCGGCCACTATTTCTTGCATGCCCTGCTACCACGTAACAGCTATTTTGAGTCCTTTATCGTAAATAGCTGTTGTATGGTAACAGGGCATGCTAGAAATAGCAACCAAGTCTTTGGAGATGAGATACATTGAATGCACTTGAAAAAAACCTATGGAAAGAATTTATTTCACAGTGAGGTTATGAACAGGTCTTTTACGAAATATTTACGGTATTTCTAAAGCCATCTTCACTTTAAAATATTTTTTAAATATGCCAAAACAATTTTCGTAATGGTATTCAATTGAAAATAATAAAAAAATAAATAAAATTGTCTGTTTAAAGAAAGTTAAAATATAGAAACATTTCCTGTAAAAACAACTTTTTTTGTTGGCAAGTTAGTCATAATGTGTCTAACCGAAAGGCTAGAAATTCTTCCTTTTCAGGGTTAAGTTATTTTTGGTGTATTTTCCCAATATGCACTGTTTTGGGTATTCATACCCACCAAAACTCCTAATATCTCAAGAACCAATTGTCCAATTCATGCGAAACTTGTTTTATTCTGTTTGTATTCACATTTCAGGAAAGTCTTAATTCATAGTATTTTCCCCATTATGTGCCATTTTGGCTATGTAACATTGGAAGCAAGATTGAAGTTCATTTTTAATGTAATATATGTGTGTGTGTGTGTGTGTAGGTCTGCCTACTTACAACTGCAATACAAGTATTTAGTTGTGAATAAACCATTATACTTGGCACTTGTTGGCCTGGAGAAAGTCTTTGATAGAATTCCTCAGTTGGCCACACACCAAGGTTCAACAGAACCTACTGAAAAAAGCCAACGTGCTTCTAGCATTATCACAGGCAAGAGCAAGAAGTCGACATCAAAGTTTGTACTGTTTTCAAATTTTGGCACAAGGCCAGCAATTCCACGGGTGTGTGTTAAGTTGAATATGTCGATTCCAGTGCTCAACCATTGCTTATTTCCACCAACCCCCAAAAGGACGAAAGACAAAGTCCACCTTGGCAGAATTTAAATGCAAATGTCATGTCAGAAGAACCACAGCTAAGCATTTTCCCCAATGTGCTAACGACCCTGCCAGTTCGCCACCTTAGTTTATTATTAATTACTAGTGGGACCCATGTAAATTCTACAGAATGAAAAAAATTAAGAGGACCTATTTAAGAAAGAGAGGATGATTTGCATTTTTATAGCATTCATAGTTTTAGCTTTCTTTGAATATGCTTGGCATCTGTCTACATCCAATTCCTCACAACACCATCGGTGCCATCTTTTTCCTCTTTTTTATTATATCTTCTTGGTGTTCCATGCTCTAGATCTGGGCATCTTTTCTCAGGCAGCTTGCAACTGTGTCTCTTGTGAATCCATAGTTTAGGCTAAATTAATCCTTAGAAACAAATATCAATCTCTTAAGTGAGAAGACGATAAATAATTGCACAGAAGTGCAAGTGTTGAGTGATGGTCTCTATAAAAAGAAGAAATTCCTTTTCACTATCAACACACCACCACCACCATCATCATCATCATCATCATCTCTCTCTCTGTGTACCTTTCTTTAATCTCACCATCAGAACATCACCCCTCTGCTAAGATTATATTTCTAACTCTTCTCTATATCACAAACTTCAGCTAGCTTTTTTAACCATAAAATAACTATTAAATTCCCCCTATTACATGTCATGCTTTCTTCTTTCTTAGTCTTTTGTCTCTCCCTTTTCTTTCTTTCTCTATTTGCCTCACTCTTTGTCTTATCATCTTTTCTATCTCTACCCCCTTTTCTCTAATAACATGAAAGTGTTACTGACGAGCTAAGTAACAGAATGAGAAGCAGAATTATAAGATCACCTTACTCTATTTCTCCACTTCTATCCCCACCCCTCATTTATTCCACTAATCTAATGAAAGCATAACAGCTGTACAAACAAGCTGGTTATTATATATATACATAAATATCATTTTTGTCTGATGTGTGGATAATATTTTTTGCAGAGTAATTACATATCACATAAGGAGACTGGAAAACAGTTTGATAGTATTTATTCAGCATTACATGTGTTTCATTACCTAATAGGAATTACAAACTTTTAGACAAAGAGAAAACATGTAAAATATCTCCTATAAGAAATTCTTCATATATACATATATACACGTGAGTGTGTGTGTGTATCCTTGTCCAGATATTATGTGATGTCCGTAAATGGCCATCATGACCGTCATACTTGTGCAGTTCTTCATTTCCAGTCCTCTGCGTAAAATATGTCTCACCAGGGAAAATATTTCCTTGCTTGGAAACAGGTGAGGATTGGTGACAAGAAAGGGTACCCAGCTCAGGAAAATCTCCATCAATGAAATCCATCTGATCCATTGGAGCATGGAAAAGCGAATTTTAAATGATGATGATTATCATCTTTGTAGTGATATGGTTCCTCTTCTGTATGAATGCAGTTATGTTTTAATAATTGATCATTTTCATAGATTGACTTAGCACAAATGTCTTAGGGTATGGTTTTATCTTTCATATTAATATGACTGTGTATAATTCTCCATTTTCATAGAATGATTAAGCACTGCTATCACAGTGATATGTTCTCCTTCCTCTGTCAATGCTCTTTTGATTCGTTAATGGATCATTTCAGATGAAAGGCTTACCATTGATATCACATTGATATAGTTTCTTTCTTGTGTAGAGGGTTTTATGAGATACAAACTTGTCCTTCTGAAGGAATGTTATACAACCAATGTTGCTGTGTTATGGATCAACTTCACAACGAATACACTTGTGTTTAATTGAGTGATGTTTTTGTGAGAATGATTCACCACATATGTCACAGCGATATGGTTCCTCACCTGTATGAATACGCTTGTGTTTGGTTAAGCTACTGCTAACAGAGAATGATTTACCACAGATATCACAGTGGTATGGTTTCTCCCCTGTATGAATACGTGTATGTTGAGTTAAGTGACTGCTAACAGTGAATGATTTACCACAGATATTACAGTGATATGGTTTCTCTCCTGTATGAATACGTTTATGTTTAGTTAAGCTACTGCCATCAGAGCATGACTCACCACAGATATCACAGTGGTATGGTTTGTCCCCTGTATGAATACGCTTGTGAATAGCTAAGCTATGAGCACGAGAGAATGATCTACCGCAGATATCACAGTGATATGGTTTGTCTCCTGTATGAATACGCTTGTGAGTAGTTAAGCTATGAGCATAAGAGAATGATTTACCGCAGATATCACAGTGATATGGTTTGTCTCCCGTATGAATACGCTTGTGAATAGTTAAGCTATGAGCACAAGAGAATGATTTACCGCAGATATCACAGTGATATGGTTTGTCTCCTGTATGAATACGTTTGTGTTTAATTAAGGTAGTGCTATCAGAGAATGATTTACCACAGATTTCACAGTGATATGGTTTGTCCCCTGTATGAATACGCTTGTGTTTAGTTAAGCTACTGCCATCAGAGAATGATTTACCACAGATATCACAGTGATATGGTTTCTCCCCTGTATGAATACGTGTATGTCGAATTAAGTGACTGTGATGTGAGAATGATGTACCACAGATGCTACAGCTATATGGTTTCTCCCCTGTATGAATACGTTTGTGGTTGGGTAAGCTACTGCCATCAGAGAATGATTTACCACAGATATCACAGTGATATGGTTTCTCACCTGTATGAATACGCTTGTGTTTGGTTAAGCTACTGCGAACAGAGAATGATTTACCACAGATATCACAGTGATATGGTGCTTCCCCTTTATGAATTTGTTTGTGTTGATTGAATTTACTTTCTTCTAAGAATGACTCTTTGCAGATGTCACAGTCATATGATGATTTTCCTAATTCTTCAGACATCTCTTCAAGAATAATAAAATCGATCTTTCAAGTTGTACAGATCAACAACTTTTCAATACTAATTCTCCTCTCACCAAAATATATGGATATTTTTCTTCTTTTTGCTTTTATAGTTTATTCCAAACAAATATCACTTCTTTTATATTTCTTCTAAATGTGATCAATGCCAATATTTAAAAATGTTGCAAATACTTTTTCGAAATCTATCAAAGTATATTTAAAAGAGAAAATTATCTCTTGCACATTTCAGAAGTAAAGAAATGTTTTCTCTCTCAGAGGAAATATTTTACTGTAATTCAGCAATGTTTTATAGAAGCAGGAGTATACGTTTATAGAATATCTTTGCAGAGTCTTTCAAACATGATACACATTGATGATTCTTTAATAGTAAAAAATACTTTTTAGCCAATTTCACGTGATTTTCTGAAAGAATAGAAAAAATAATATAAGACATCAAGTATGTTTAAAAGGCAGATATTCAAAAGTGCAAATTTACGACAGTTCTGTTTTCATAAATTGTAGAAGTAATTCTTTATCTGAACTACTAAACTTATCCCATCTCTCTATTTTCAAGAAGTTTATATCAGGGAGTAGACACATGTATTATAATAACATCTCCTGGACATTAAGTCTGTCCTAGACACATACACATACCAATATACATGTCAATGGCACTAGATATCTAATGTTTTCATCTGAAGGGGGTTTTCTTCAGGGTCTGAGTATGCTTGTGTCTAGTTAGGCAAATACTAATAGAGAATGATTCACCACTGATGTCACAGTGATATGGCTTCTCCCCTCCATGAACTCTTGTGTGAGTAGTGAAGTTACCTCTTTGATAGAATTACTTGCCACAGATATTACAGTGATCTGGTTTCTCCTCCAAATTAATACGTTTGTGTTGCGTTAAGCTGATGCCACTGTAGCAGATTCCAAACTACCTTTCATTTGCACTCTTTCACTTGGTGAAGCTAAATCGCCCTTATATCAAACACTTTCTCCTATGAAAAGGTAAAATTGTTTTTCTTAACCGAAAGGGTTTCTCCCCTGTTTTTTGAGTGCCAGAATCAGTCTGGAGAAAAGAAGGGCCAAAATCGGTCTAGAGTGTGTGTGTGGAGGGGAGTTTGTTGAAAAGAGGGAACAAACTCAAAGGTAACCCATGCTGTATGCAGTCACTTTGCCTGCTAGAAATAGCAGGGATTTATTATGTTCTTTTTTTAAACGACATAATGACTCAATTAAGATAATGCTTCCTCTTAATTCGGTTTTGTATTTCCTAATTATTAAAATGTGGAACCACACTTAAAACCATTCTCAGTGACATTTTGATTATTATTATTATAATGTCTATATATTTTAATGGACATAAAAATGTTTATAATGCTTCAAGCATGGAAAATTAAATTATTGGTGACTGATTTGAGTAATCTAAATTTCACAAGGCGATAGTTTTTAAACAATAGTGATCAGCCTTCGTTTTATACGTCGTGTCGATATTTTTTTATATCTTCTCTACTAATGTTCGAGTAAAAGATTATATAAACGGGTTTTTATATTTATTTTTGGTCAAATTAGGTACTTTTTAGTGTTTCAATTCAAAGACCTTTCATTTCGTCTGTAAAAGATATTGACTTTTCGTTTCAGTAATTCAAGTGCACAATCGTACTTTTATACATTCCCCATCTTTTGTTACAAATTACATCGTAATTATTAAAAGAACAGCCTTACTTTCATATAATTTCTTCTTTGTTTGGTTAGATTCTTTCTTTTGACTTATTCAACACATGGAAACAAACAGATGTACGTAATATGATACTTAATACAATAGAAATGTCTTTATAATACTTACATAGTAATTGATATAAAGAGAGAGTCAACGAGTCAGAGCGGACTCTGACAGCTTCAAGAGAATTTCTTCCTTTCTCACAACGAACGTTACTTCATATTTTGCAGGTCAATGTAATAAAAAATGCTGTATCTGTTTGTTTAGACAGTTAATTAGCAATCATTTGTATATATTTGATTGGATTTTCTCTTAAATATCAGTCGTAAAGTGGAACTGATCAAACAATCAAGGTGCGTGAGAAACAGGAGGAAGAAGCAAAAGTAGGAAGAGTAGACAAGGGGAACTAACTCTTTTCTTGAAATATTAACGGCTTTACTGATATATATTTGAGTAGCAGTATAACCCGGCGTTGCTCGGTATTAAATTCGGATCATTAATGATGAAATGATTTTTTCAAACCAAAATAAGTGACAATGAATTTGGTAAAAGTGCTGAATTTGGTAAAAAGTTTGGCTGAAAGTGGGATCTCTTTAACTCTTTACTCTTTTACTTATTTCAGTCATTTGACTGCGGCCATGCTGGAGCACCGACTTTAGTCGAGCAAATCGACCCCGGGACTTATTCTTTGTAAGCCCAGTACTTATTCTATCGGTCTCTTTGGCCGAACCGCTAAGTGACGGGGACGTAAACACACCAGCATTGGTTGTGAAGCAATGCTAGGGGGACAAACACAGACAAACAAACACATACATATATATATATATACATATATACGACCGGCTTCTTTCAGTTCACAGGCAATTTGAATGGGAAATACCATAAGGAATCAGTTTATCGATTATTTCCACTTATCGTTTTTTTGAGAACTTAAAGCATTCAAAGATCCCATGAGTCCTAAGTAGTGCTGGCATCGAGTTTGAAGAAAACATGTCAAAATTGTTAAAAGTTATGGCTGAAAATGGGGTGTAGTCAATTTTAGCAGAAACCCTATAAGGAAATAGTTTATCAATTATTTATCCTCATTGAATGGAAAACCCCTAATCGATGCCTGCTACCGATGGTGTTTGGCCTTCGGATTTGTTGATGGACATGGTGAAGCATGGTCTGACCGGAAAATGCAATCTGCAGAACTTCACCGGCATGTCTAACCGTGAGGAGATAAAGCTGCATCCTTGAAATGAAAACATTTTCACCCCTCCTGCACCCTGTTACAATGGTGGCCTCAATCAAGTGGGGCGTCAGGGACTTGATTACTAAGCGGGTCCTGTGGCACTGTTTAGGAGGAATTAAGTTTCTGATTAGCATAATTGGGTATCCGACCCTTAGCCTAACGATGTGAGGTGGAAGCCCTGCTAGCTCCAATGAGTTGAGAAATTTGTTAGGGTAAATGACAATGCCTTCGGGGTCAGACGTCCGGTCAATTGATTTGTAGATGTACTCCTCACCGGAATTCATCATATGAGCTGGTCATTGATAGCACTGACACCTATGTTTTGTGGGGCCAGGATGGTTCTTTCACTGAGCCAATTGATGTCTGCAGAATTACTTTCCAGATTGGGAAACAGTTTCCAAAAAAACCAGAAGGGTTGTTCACGGAGTTGCACAGTTCATAGACTGATATGTTGCCCCTATCATTCCTAGGGACCTTGCCTTCTCCAAGGGCTAAAATTTCTTCAGCAAATGCTGCTGACATTCTATCACCAAGCCAGTGTGCATGCATGTTTGTGCTTAGGCTTAAGGTCTTAACCTGGGGCCACAACATGGATGACTTAAGGCATGCGTGCACTTCATCAGCCCTGCTCCCTTTAGGAAAGACAGGAAGGATTTGCACACTTCTTTCTGAGTCTTTTCTTCCTCTTCCCATCTCATTCCTAACCTTATCCTCTTCTCTTTCTCCCACTTTTTCTCTAATGGCTGAAAGTGTTATAGACAGGCTAAGTAACATAATGACATGCAGAATTATTATAAGATCACCTTTCTCTACTTCTTCTTCACTCCTCCATCCCTATCATGCCTACTCTACATAACAAAAGTATACCAGTTGGAGAGAGAGAAGCTGGTTATATATTTATATATATCTATCTATTTATATATATATATATAGGGAGAGTTTACGAAAAAAACAAACAGTTGTATTAGTATAGTGCTCAGGAATAGAAAAAGTCTTTTACGTTTCGAGCCTTTGCTCTTCTACAGAAAGGAACACAGAAAAAAACGAGGGTATATACACATATTATTTTTGCATTATGTTTGGTTATTTCTTGCAGAGTAATTAAATATCACATAAGGAGACCAGATACAAGTTTGATATTATTTATTCAACATTACATGTGTTTCATTTCCTAATAGGAATCACAAACTTTTAGATGAAGAGAAAACATGTAAAATATTTCCTATAAGAAATTCTCCGGACATACATATGTGTGTGTGTACCCTTGTCCAGATGTGATGTTTGTAAATGACCGTCATACAAATGCAGTTGGTCATTTCCAGTCTTCTGTGTCGAATACGTCTCACCATGGAAAACGTTTCCTTGCTTGGAAACATTTGGGGATTGGCAACAGGAAAGGTACCCGGGTGAAGAGAATCTCCATCAATGAAGTCCGTGTGATAGACAGAAGCATGAATAACTGAATTTTAAAGGATGATCATTTACCACAGATACGACAGTGATATGGTTTCTCCAGTGTATGAATACACTTCTGTTTAGTTAGGCAACTACTAAGAGAATGATTTACCATACATGGCACAGTGGTATTCCTTGTCTCCTGTATGGATATATTTCTGAATATCTAAGCCAGTGCTTTTCAACCTTTTTGCTGGAGTGGAAGCCCAAGGAAACATTCCACTGGCTCGAGGAACCCCTGTGCAATAATTTAATTGTCTTATGCACACATATCTGCACAGGAGAATTAAAAATTACTGTCGATTTTAGCATTTTTGTAACTTCTTGCGGAACCCCTGGACTGTACTGGCAGAACCCTTAGGTTCCACGGAAGTCTGGTTGAAAACCACTGATCTAAGCAGTAAGTACAAGAGAATGATCTACTACAGACATGACATTGATATGGTTTCTCCTCTGTATGAACCCATGTTGAGTAGTTAAGTTACTTCTTTCATAGAATGATTTTCCGCTGATATCACGGGGAGGTTTTCTCCACTGCATGAATACGCTTGTGTCTAGTTAGGCAACTGCTAACAGAGAATGATTTATCACAGATGTCACAGTGATATGGCTTCTGCCCGGTATGAACCCTTGAGTGAGTAGTAAAGTTACCTCTGTGATAGAATGATTCACCACAGATATCACAGGAATATGGTTTCTCCCCTGTATGAATACGTTTGTGTTGAGCTAAGCTACCGTTTTCAGAGAAAGATTTACCACATAAATCACAGTGATATGGTTTCTCTCCTGTATGGGTACGTTTATGATGAGTTAAGCTATTGCCAACAGAGAACGAGTCACCACAGATATCACAGGGATAAGGTTTCTCTCCTGTATGGATACGTATATGTCGAGTTAAGTGACTGTCAACAGAGAATGATTTACCACAGATATCACACTGATGGGGTTTCTTCCCTGTATGAAGCTGTTTGTGAGTACCTCTTCGACTGAATGATTTACCACAGATATCACATTTGTATGGTTGTTCCCCTGTATGAATTTGTTTGTGTTGACTGAATTTACTTTCTTCTAGGAATGACTCTTTGCAGATGTCACAGTCATACGATGATTTTCTTAATTCTTCAGACATCTCTTCAAGAAAAATAAAATGAATCCTTAAAGTTTTACACTTCAATAAATTTTCAAAAATATTTCTCCACCCACCAAAATATATTGATATTTTTCTTCTTTTTGTTTATTCCAAACAAATATCACTTCTCTTATATTTCTTTTAAATGTGATCTTAATTTTTAGAAATGCTGCAAATACTTTTGTAAATCCATCAAAGTATATTTAAAAGAGAAAATTATCTCTTGCACATTTCAGAAGTAAAGAAATGCTTTCTCTCTCTCAGAGGAAATATTTTACTGTAACTCAGCAATGTTTTCTAGAAGCAGGATTATACGTTCGTAGAATATCTTTGCAGAGCCTTTCAAACATGACACATATTGATGATTCTTTAAAAGTAAAAAATACTTTTTAGCCAATTTCATGTGATTTTTCTGAAAGAATATAAAAAATAATATAAGACATAAAGTATGTTTAAAAGGCAGATATTCAAAAGTGCAAATTTACGACATTTCTGTTTTCATAAATTGTAGGAGTAATTCTTTATACGAAGTATTAAATTTATCGCATCTCTCTATTTTCCAGAGGTTTATATCACAGACATCTATCGTAATAACACCTCCTGGACATTGCGTCTGTCCTAGACACACACCAATATACATGTCAATGACACTAGATATCTGATGGTTTCACCTCAGTCATGTGTCGTATTACCACAGCTTTGTTTGGTAACACAGACATCACTCCTCCTCTGCCTCCTTCTGTACATTCGTAAATACACAAATACATAGATAAAGGCAGCTTAATGTCAAAATTCTGTGGAGCTTGAAACATGGAGAAAAGTCAGTAAAGTATCAACATTCTTTTCTACTCTCAGGCACAAAGCTCGAAGTTTTTGAGGAAGGGCCAGTCTATTAGATTGATCCCAGTACACAACTCGTACTTAACTTATCGACCCCGAAAGGATGAAGGGCAAAATCGACCTTGGCGGAATTTGAACTGAGAACGTAAAGACAGACAAAATACTGCTAAGCATTTCATATATATATAAATATATAAGTATATATATATATATATAAACACGGTAGAAGTAAAGACCTGAACCCTTCAAAGGGATGTTTAGCATCGAAATTCCTGAGGAAAAGCCTAATTTGTAATTTGAAAAGGATTATATTTCCCTCAAAGTTATGAGGGAAAAACTCGGATCTTGTGAATCGTCCGAAGTCCTCTCCCCACCCCTTGGAAAAGGTTTTCCCCACAAATTTCTATATAATCGTAATCTATACCGTCTGAAAGGTATTTATATAAAATTTCATTTTTAAAAACCCATTTTTAAAGCTATGAGGGAAAAACATCGGATCTTGTGAATTTTCCAAAGGCCTCACCCCATCCCTGTTGCTTTCCGGGCCTTTTTGTTCCCATATTCGTTCCCTACCCTCTTTTTTTTTTTACACCAGTTCCACTATTTTTTTTCGATTTCGTTCCCGGGTAATAATGTCAACATACAAGGATGAATATAAAGCTAATTATGTAAAAATCTATGTGTATATGTTTATATATATATATATTGTATGTATTTATATATGCATAAGTTTCAAAAGATATTAGAATAACGAAATAAAAGTCAGTCACAATAAGAGATCTCCCCAAAATCTATTTCCTTAATTTTTAACGGCGACAGTAAAGAATACGTACACCCGGTCTTTAGGGTTGGTTTTAGTTAGGCCGAAAACGGGTGGTGTACCCCTTCTTTACCTCCAACATTTTAAACCGTTTCTAGCACGCATAAAAATTTCGGCCCATATTTTGGGAATTTGGATTTTGAAGTATTTAAAACAAGGTAAAAAAAAGAAACGAATTCAACTCCTTCGTTTGCAAATTTTGGGGCGCTGTGGAACCCCACCAAAGACTATTGAGGCACGGCAGCAAGGTTACAGGGTTATAACGGGTGGTGCGCTGGAACAAACCAAGCACCCTCATGAGGTTCACCAGTTAAAACTACGAATTAAAAAAGAAAAACAGTGGAAAGTTTTGGAATTAGGATGGAGGGAGTTGGTTAAAAATTTTTCTTTTATTCTTTCTTTTGCATAATCATATTAATTCCATTACGCAGAAGACAAACGAAAAAATTTGTAACAATTAGAAAAAAGTTAGAAGCGGGGTTTGCACGTACTTACATCATAAATCCGCCACGTTTTAATGTATTGACGACTAGTTTTTAATTAAAAGGTTATATAAACGGATTTTTATTGTTGGTCAAATTGGGTACTTTGTAGTGTTTCAATACAGAGTAGTTTAATTTCTTCTGTAGACGATAGTGCCTTTTCGTTTCAGTATTTCAAGTGCACACTCGTACTTTTACACGTTCCCCATTTTTTTGTTACAAATTACATCGGAATTTTCTCGCAATTAACTTAATTATTGCCAAATTAACAAGTCAGAAACACAGAGAAAATGTTATCTAAACACGATAATGATCTGACGTTAACAAATATAGAAAAATAACCAAAAATGCAGTGAGATGTCTAAAAGAAAGCGACAACACAATGAAAGTATTAAAATAATAGCCTTACTTTCCTATAATTTCGTGTTTGTTTGGGGAGATTCTTTCTTTTAACTTACTCACCACATCCAAACAAACAGATGTATATTGAGCTGGCAGAACCGTTAGCACGCCGGGCGAAATGCTCAGCGGTATTTCGTCTGCCGGTATGTTCTGGGTTCAAATTCCGCCGAGGTCGACATTGCCGTTCATCCTTTCGGGGTCGATAAATTAAGTACCAGTTACGCACTGGAGAGGGTGTAATCGACTTAATCCGTTTGTCTGTCCTTGTTTGACCCCTCTATATTTAGCCCCTTTTTGGCAGTAAAGAAATAGGTATTTTGTATGCCGGTATGTTCTGGGTTCAAATTCCGCCGAGGTCGACTTTGCCTTTCATCCTTTCGGGGTCAATTAAATAAGTACCAATTACGCACTGGGGTCGGTGTTTAGCCCCTTGTGGTTAGTAAAGAAATATATATGACACATATACAATAGAAATGTTTAATTAAATCTAATACTTACATAGTAATGCATATGCGAAAAGAGAGAGAGAGAGTCAACGAAGATGTGAGAATATGTTGAAGTGGTTAGAACTAAAGTCAGAGTGGACAATGATAGCTTCAAGAGGATTTCTTCCTCTTTACAACAAACATTAATTCGTATTTTTCGGGTCAACATAAAAATTGTGTAATCATTCGTTTTGAGTAGACAATAGAACCAACTTTCCGTTAGTTTCCGTGAGCACGTGTCTTGTCAACTGCATGCTTCTTCTTGTGTGTGTTGCATTTTAAACTTGGTGAAAAATGCCTTAAATATTTGGGATCTTTTCGGTTTGAACGGCAGTTTTTAAAAATAATTTCCACGCAACTAAAAAATTTTAAACTTCGTATACTTGTTGAATCTGTTTATAAAACATCTTTTACTCTTGGCTTTATTTAGAAAATTCTATACTTTGTAAGATATTTGTCGTTTTTTCTTCAATTTCTGCATTTTCAACCAATTAATGACATCTATTGAGGTAAAAAACATTATGTGCAGTATGAATATGTCCCTCGTTTAAGAAACAGATTGGGTTTATTTACATTTGTGAAGAAAAAAAGATCCCCTTCCCACCACCCCTAACCCTAAAACACATTGAAATGCAATAGATCGATACTAGGGTCATAATTATGGGTGACAATTTCATATGACACCACTAGAAAAAACTGCCGTTCAAACCGAAAAGATCCAATACTTGTTCTTACAAGCTTCATGTGTGCATGTGAAATCTCGTTTTCTTCTTTTACATATTTTACCTACACATATGAATAGTGGCCCAGCAACAAAATTTGCTAAGGGAGTGCAAACCCAGGTCCTAATTTTTTTAATGAAAAATGTGGATTTTTCCAATGTTATCACATGTCATACACAACACTGCATTTGCCATTACCCTCCTCCCACAGACACCACATGGATCCACCTTACTCACCAACACTTCTTCCACCCCACTCACTATCACCTTTCTCTCCCCAAGGTTTACCTTCAAACCCTTGCTTTCAAATGCCTCCTTCCATTTCCAAAACTTCTCTCTCATCAGAACAAGGTCATCTGCATACAGTATCTCTATTTACGGTCTCTTTCTTGCACTCTCCTTCTCCACATCAACCACTATTGCAAACAACAATGGTGACAACACAGATCCCTGATGCACACCAACTTTAACCACAAACAAGCTGGTTACTATATATATATATATATATATATATACTGTAAATCCTCAAGTATAGTCCGCCCTTGAGTATAACACCTAAACCAAAACCTTGTGTATAATACACACCCCTTCTCTAACTTGAGTCCTGCGTCATTAAGCCAGCAGCACTTAGTCAAACAAACACTTCCAAGCATGCGTAATACAATAGTGGTAATGTTTTTAACTGTTATATGGGAATGTAAATATGTTTGCAAATTGTTTTTGTTACATGTTATTCTGTGTTCTGAATACTTTTATTTTAATAAATGTTGCTTATTGCAAGTTATGGATGATTATTTTATGACTTCATTGCTTTCAGGCTTAGCTTAAGGTATTTTCGCGCCTGACAGCACAAAATGCGTCTGAATAAACATTGCCTGACAGCAAAATAGAGACTCGGACATTGCTTAGAAGATATTTTTCAATTTTAACCTGCTATATAGTACATGCTAGGGATTTTGACCCATAAATTTTGGGAAAACAATGCGGATTATACTTAAGAATTTACGGTATACATTTACAAACATTTACATGTAGAGAAAAAATGTAAAGGATTTCCTTTAAGAAAATCTTTGAACATACATGTGTGTGGACCCTTGTCCAGATATTATGTGATGTTCGTAAAGGGCCATCATGACCGTCATACTTGTGCAGTTGTTCACTTCCAGTCCTCTGCGTAAAATATGTCTCACCAGGAAAAATAATTCCTTGCTTGGAAACAGGTGAGGATTGGTCACAAGGGACCCAGATGTAGAAAATCTCCATCAATGAATTCCATCTGATCCACAGAAGCATGAATAGGAGAATGTTAAATGATGAGGATCATCATCATCGTGGTTCCTCTTCTGTATGAATGCATTTACATTTCAATAATTGATCATTTTCATAGATTGATTTAGCACAAATAGCTTAGGTTACAGTTATATCTTTCATATTAATAGAACTGTGTAGAAACAATTCACCATTTTGAAAGAATGATTCAGGTTTAACATCACAGTGATATGTTTTCCTTCCTCTGTCAATGCTCTTTTGATTCAATAATGGATGATTTCATGTCAAAGATTTACTATGGATGTCACATTCATATAGTTTCTATCATGTGTAGAGTTCTTTATAAGTTCCAAGCTTGACCTTCTGACGGAATGTCATGCAAAAATGTCACTGTGCTATGGATCTTTTGCATAACGAATGCACTTGTGTTTAATTAAGTGATGATTTTATGAGAATGATTTTCCGCATATATCAGTGATACGGTTCCTCACCTGTATGAATACACTTGTGAGAAGCTAAGTTACAACCATCAGGAAATGATTTACCACAGATATCACAGTGATATGGTTTCTCCCCTGTATGAGTACGTGTGTGTTGAGTTAAGTTACGGCTCTCAGAGAATGATTTACCACAGATATCACAGTGATATGGTTCCTCACCTGTATGAATACGTGTATGTCGAGTTAAGTTACTGCGAACATAGAATGATTTACCACAGATATCACAGTGATATAGATTGTCCCCTGTATGAATATGCTTGTGTTTAATTAAGGTACTGCCATCAGAGAATGATTTATCACAGATATCACAGGAATATGGCTTCTCTCCTGTATGAATACGCTTGTGCTTCGTTAAGCTACTTCCTTCAGAGAAGGATTTACCACAGATATCACAGCGATATGGTTTCTCCCCTGTATGAATACGCTTGTGCTTCGTTAAGCTACTTCCATCAGAGAAAGATTTACCACAGACATCACATTGATATGGTTTCTCTCCAGTATGAATATGTTTGTGTTTCGTTAAGGTATAGCAAGCAGAGAATGATTTACCACAGATATCACAGTGATATGGTTTGTCCCCTCCATGAACCCGTCTGTGAGTAGTTAAGTTACTTCCCTGATAGAATGATTTACCACAGATATCACAGTGATATGGTTTCTTCCCTGTATGAACCCGTTTGTGTTGGGTTAAGTTAGTGCCATCAGAGAATGATTTACCACAGATATCACAATGATATGGTTTCTCTCCTGTATGAACCCGTTTGTGTCGAGTTAAGTTACCGCGTTGATCGAATGATGTACCACAGATATCACAGTGATATGGTTTCTCCCTTGTATGAATACGTTTGTGTTGGGTTAAGTTAGTGCCATCGGAGAATGATTTACCACAGATATCACAGTGATATGGTTTCTCCCCAGTATGAATACGTTTGTGTTTAATTAAGCTACTTCCATCAGAGAAAGAATTACCACAGATATCACAGTGATATGGTTTCTCCCCTGTGTGAATACGTTTGTGTGCAGTCAAGGTACTGCTAACAGAGAATGATTTACCACAGATATCACAGTGGTGTGGTTTCTCACCTGTATGAATACGTTTGTGTTTAATTAGGGTATTGCCATCAGAGAATGATTTACCACAGATATCACAGTGATATGGTTCTTGACTTGTATGAATTTCTTGGTGTTTACTGGATTTACGTTTTTCTAAAAATGACATTTTGTACGTGTCACAGTCATATGATGATTTTCAAAATTCTTCAGACACCTCTTCAAGAACAAATAAAATCGATCCTTCAAGTTGTACAGATCAACAACTTTTCAATAATATTTCTTCTCTCACCAAAATATATGGATATTTTGCTTCTTTTTGCTTTTATAGTTTATTCCAAACAAATATCACTTCTCTTATATTTGTTCTAAACGTGATCAATGCCAATATTTAAAAATGTTGCAAATACTCTTTGGAAATCCATCAAAGTATATTTAAAAGAGAAAATTATCTCTTGCACATTTCAGACACAGAAGTAAAGAAATGCTTTCTCTCTCAGAGGAAATATTTTACTGTAATTCAGCAATGTTTTATAGAAGCAGGATTATACGTTTGTAGAATATCTTTGCAGAGTCTTTCAAAAATGATACATATTGATGATTCTTTAAAAGCAAAAAATACTTTTTAGCCAATTTCAGGCGATTTTCTGAAAGAATAGAAAAAATAATATAAGACATCAAGTATGTTTAAAAGGCAGATATTCAAAAGTGTAAATTTACGACATTTCTGTTTTCAAAGATTTTAGAAGTAATTCTTTATCTGAACTATTAAATTTATCCCATCTCTCTGTTTTCAAGAAGTTTATATCAGGGAGTAGATATGTGTAGTATAATAACATCTCCTGGACATTAAGTCTGTCATAGACACACACCAATATACATGTCAATAACACTAGATATCTGATGTTTTCATCTCAGTCATGTGTCGTAAAAGAGATATCACACCTCCCCTGCCTCTTTCCGTACATTTATAAATACACACATACAGGCAGCTTAATGTCAATATTCTGTGGAACATGAAACATGAATAAAAGTCAGGAAATAATCAGTATGGATGACTATCAGCATCAAAATCTTTTGTGGGGAATTTTTCATGTAGGAAAAATTATTGGTTGAGGTGGAGAAGGAAATTGGTGACAATCCTTCTCAATGGGGGCAAATGATGTAGTTTTAACATTAAATTATTCTCGTTTTCTTCTTTATTTTTAAATTCTTACACCTTACAATTAATGTTTCTCTTCCTTTTTACATCGCAAGGAAATATTGTTTATCGTGGTGAGTGAAAAATACAGCGATGCGTAATCACGGAGGTGTGAGTTCGAATCACATAGCCGGCCGCCAACACTTTTCTGCAAAATAGGGGTAGCTTATCCTGTTCAGGCTATATTATTAGCAATATCCTGCCTTTGAGAATTTAAAATCACTTCTTTAACTTCCTAAGACATCTCAAAGCTTCTAAAGCAAACTTCGTTTGTTTGTTTACGTTCATCGTAATTTGAATTTAAATATATATGTATTACGAAGAGAGAAAAGGATAACTTAGGTAATTATTGAAAATAACATAAAACACAGAGTGCAATTCATATATAATGCCTTAAATCCCAACAACGGACCATTGAATGTGTTTATGTGAATAAAGATATTGAAAAACATTAGCACGTAAGAGTGAGAAAGAAACTCGGAAGGTATCAGGTGTCGTGGTGCGCGATAAATAACAGCTAAACTGCTCTTCAATCGGTTTTTCCCCTTCTTTGTTGGTTTCATAACCGTTTGAATCCTTGCATGTACAGCAGAAATACGCAGAAATTTTCTGAAAATTCCCCCAAAATAAAAATGTGATAAGCGGTTACATTGGGTGCTTAAAGAAAGATTCCTTTGAAAAATAGATATTAATTGTAAGTTGTAATGATGGAGAAGAACCTTCGGAAATAAAGACTTCCTAGGTTTTAAATAAAATCCGTTCCATTTCTTCTGTATACAATATTTACTTTTCGTTTCAGTATTTCAAGTGCACACTCGTATTTTTATACATTCCGCATGTCTTAGAAATTACATCGTAATTTTCCCGCGGAATTTACATGTGAGGAAGAAAGAGAAAAGTTATCTACACAAGGTATCCATCGGACGTTAACAAATAATATAGGAAATAAGGAAAGATGCAATGAAATATCTGAATGTAAAGGAGAACACAACGAAAGTATTGAAAGAACAGCCTCACCGAAGTTGAAAAAGTAGGTTTCCATCGCAAAAAAATTAGGGAAAGGTAGGTGCGGTCCATGCCCTTTACCTCCGCTATTTCGTCTTTGTTTAGTGAGATTCTTTCTTGTAACTTACTCAACACATCGAAACAAACAGACGTACGTAATATGATACATATACAATAGAAGTATACTTACATAGTAATATATATTCAGAGAGAGTCAACGATGAAAATATGAGAATATGTTGAATGAGTGAAAAGTTAGAGTGGACAGTGACAGCTTCAAGAGAATTTTTACGACGAATATTAATATTTAACAGGTCAACATAATAAAAAAAATGCTGCATTTGTTTCTTTAGACACTTAATTACCAATCACGTGTCTATTTAATTAGATTTTCTCTTAAATATCAGTTGTAAAGTCGGAACAGAGCAAGCAATACACGTGCATACGGAGCAACAAAATTAGGAAGAATTAACTCTGAACAAGTGTCTTGTCTTTATAAGAAATGGGGAATGTATAAAAATACGAGTGTGCACTTGAAATACTGAAACGAAAAGCAAATATCGTATCGAGAGGAAATGGAACGGCTTTTATTTGAGACGTAGGAAGTCTTTATTTCTGGTGGTTTTTCTACATCATTAAAAGTTAGAATTAATCTGTTTTTCTAATTTATTTAATTTTTGTGTGTGTGGAGTGCTGCTTTAAGCACCTAATATAATCCCTCGTCACATATTTTTATTTGGGGGAATTTTCAGAAATTTTTGTGTACGAGAAATCGTTCGGTCATGCAACCAAAAAAAGAAAAAAATCAACTGTGATTTATGAGCTATTTAGCTGTTATTTTTCGCACATCTCACGACCAGTATGGTAATAATTCTCTGCTTAAGTTCCTCTGGGCTTGCAGGAAGAGGGGAGACATAGACTAGGCCCTCCCTGAGAAAGAAATGGCAAGGTGTCAGCTCAGGTGAACGTAGCGGCCATTTCAACAGCACATTGCCTTCTTCAGGACGCGCCAAACTCTTTCAAGGAATCTGGGTCCCCAAACTTGTTCTTCTTATGGATTTCTTGGGGCTTCAAAACAGTTTTTGGCAAACCCACTCGACTGTCTCTTCCGATGTTAGTGGTCGTCTTGGGCCTTGCACAGACAGCCTTCATTTTTGAGTTTTTTGTATCCTGTCCAAATTCGATTTTCGTTGGTAACTTTTTAAAGAACTCTCTCACAAATGCTCACTGCACAGTCTTGTTTGACTGTGTTCCACTAATTTCATTCTCCACCTCAACCAAAAATTTTTCCTACATCTAAAATTCCCCACTAAGGATTTTGATGCTGTTAGTCATCCATACTGATTATTTACTGACTGTTTTTCATTTTTCAAGCTCCTCAGAATTTTGACATTAAGCTGCCCGTATCTATGTATTTGTGTATTTACGAATGTACAGAAGGAGGCAGAGGAGTAGTAATGTCTATGTTACCAAACGAAGCTGTGTTAATACGACACATGACTGAGGTGAAACCATCAGATATCTAGTGTCATTGACATGTATATTGGTGTGTGTCTAGGACAGACGCAATGTCCAGGAGGTGTTATTACGATAGATATGTCTGTGATATAAACCTCTTGAAAACAGAGAGATGGGATAAATATAATAGTTCAGATAAAGAATTGCTTCTACAATTTATGAAAAGAGAAATGTCGTAAATTTTCACTTTTGAATATCTGCCTTTTAAACATACTTGATGTCTTATATTATTTTTTTCTATCCTTTCAGAAAATCACATGAAATTGGCTAAAAAGTATTTTTTACTTTTAAAGTATCATCAATATGTATCATGTTTGAAAGACTCTGCAAAGATATTCTACAAACGTATAATCCTGCTTCTATAAAAAATTGCTGAATTACAGTAAAATATTTCCTCAGAGAGAGAAAGCATTTCTTTACTTCTGTGTCTGAAATGTGCAAGAGATAATTTTCTCTTTTAAATATACTTTGATAGATTTCCAAACAGTATTTACAGCATTTTTAAATATTGGCATTGATCACATTTAGAAGAACTATAAGAGAAGTGATATTTGTTTGGAATAAACTATAAAAGCAAAAAGAAGCAAAATATCCATAAATTTTGGTGAGAGGAGAAATATTTTTGAAAAGTTGTTGATCTGTACAACTTGAAGGATGGATTATATTTTTCTTGAAGAGATGTCGGAAGAATTAAGAAAATCATCATATGACTGTGACATCTGCAAAGAGTCATTCTCAGAAGAAAGTAAATTCAATCAACACAAACAAATTCATACAGGGGAAGAACCATATCCCTGTGATATCTGTGGTGAATTATTGTTTGACAGGAATAGCTTAGCTCAACACAAACGTATTCATACAGGAGACAAACCATATCACTGTGATATCTGTGGTAAATCATTCTCTATTGGCAGTAACTTGACTCAACACACACGTATCCATACAGGAGAGAAACCATATACCTGTGATATCTGTGATAAATCATTCAGTTGAAGAGATAACTTAGCTACTCACAAACAGGTTCATACAGGGGAGAAACGCTATCACTGTGATATCTGTGGTAAATCATTCTCTCAAAGTACTAACTTAACAGCCCACAAACGTATTCATACAGGTGAGAAACCATATCACTGTGATATTTGTGGTAAATCATTCTCTGTTGGCTGTAGCTTAACTAAGCACAAACGTATTCACACAGGTGAGAAACCATATTCCTGTGATATCTGTGGTACATCGTTCTCTCATCACAGTAGCTTCATTCAACACAAAAGGGCTCATACAGGCGAGAAACCATATCACTGGGATAGATCATCCTCTGCAAACAATGGCTTAACTACACACATACGGGTTCTTACAGGGGAAAAACCTTATCACTGTGATATCTGTGGTAAATCATTCTCTCAGAACGGTAGCTTAAATACACACATACGGGTTCATACAGGGGAACAACCTTATCACTGTGATATCTGTGGTAAATCATCCTCTGCAAACAATGGCTTAAATACACACATACGGGTTCATACAGGGGAAAAACCTTATCACTGTGATATCTGTGGTAAATCATTCTCTGATGGCAATAATTTAACTATACACAAACGGGTTCATACAGGTGAGAAACCATATACCTGTGATATCTGTGGTAAATCATTCTCTGTTGGCTGTAGCTTAACTAAGCACAAACGTATTCACACAGGTGAGAAACCATATTCCTGTGATATCTGTGGTACATCGTTCTCTCATCACAGTAGCTTCATTCAACACAAAAGGGCTCATACAGGCGAGAAACCATATCACTGGGATAGATCATCCTCTGCAAACAATGGCTTAACTACACACATACGGGTTCTTACAGGGGAAAAAACCTTATCACTGTGATATCTGTGGTAAATCATTCTCTCAGAACGGTAGCTTAAATACACACATACGGGTTCATACAGGGGAACAACCTTATCACTGTGATATCTGTGGTAAATCATCCTCTGCAAACAATGGCTTAAATACACACATACGGGTTCATACAGGGGAAAAACCTTATCACTGTGATATCTGTGGTAAATCATTCTCTGATGGCAATAATTTAACTATACACAAACGGGTTCATACAGGTGAGAAACCATATACCTGTGATATCTGTGGTAAATCATTCACTCAAAGCACTGCCCTAACTATACACAAACGTATTCACACAGGGGAAAAACCTCATCACTGTGATATTTGTGGTAAATCATTCTCTGTTGGTGGTAGCGTAACTAAACACAAACGTATTCATACAGGTGAAAAACCATACCATTGTAATATCTGTGGTAAATCTTTCTCTGATGGAAGTAGCTTAACGAAGCACAAACGTATTCATACAGGGGAGAAAACATATACCTGTGATATCTGTGGTAAATCATTCTCTGATAGTGGTAACTTAACTCAGCACCACCGTACACATACGGGAGAGAAGCCATATCACTGTGATATCTGTGGTAAATCATTCTCTAAAAGTCGGCATTTAACTAGACATAAGTTTATTCATTCTGTAAAAAAATCCTAATCACTGTGATATGTGTGGTAAATAATTCTCATAAAATCCTTGCTTAGTTAAACACAAGTGCATTCCTTAGGAAGTGGATCCGTAACACTGATATTTGTTTACAACATCTCAAAAGGACAAGCTCGTATCTCATAAGCACATCCACAGAAAATAGAAACTATATTACTGAGATATCTATAGTAAATCTTTTACTTGAAACAATCCATTAACGAATCAAAGAACATTGACAGACAAGGGAAATCGTATCACTGTGATATCAGTGCTTAATCATTCTTTGAAAATGGTGAATTAATTATGCAGTCATATTAATATGAAAGATGTAATATTTTTCACATTAATATGACTGTGTATAATTAATTCACCCTCCTCTCTCAATGCTCTTGATATTTGTGTTGAATCAATCTATGAAAATGATCAATTATGAAAACATAAATGCATTCATACAGAAGAGGAACCATATCACTACAATGCTGATAATCATCATCATTTAACATTCACTTTTCCATGCTTCTGTCCATCAGATGGAATTCATTGATGGAGATTTTCTCCAGCTGGATGCCTTTCCTGTCTCCAATCCTCACCTGATTCCAAGCAAGGAAATATTTTACAAAGAAGACTGGAAATGAACAACTGCATTTGCATAATGGTCTTTTACAAGCATCACATAATATTTGGACAAGGGTACACACACACATTTGTGTGTATGTTTGAAAAATTTGTCATAGGAGAATATTTTAATATTTTCTCTCCCTGTAAAAGTTTGTAATTCCTATTAGAAAATGAAACACATGTAATGCTGAATAAATAATATCAAACTTTTTCTCCACTCTCCTTATGCGTTATGTAATTACTCTGCAAATGTTTTTGTCCAAACCTCACACAGAAATAATATACATCTATATATAATAAACAGCTTGTTTGTTCAGCTGTTATGCTTTTGTTAGTTAGAGAAGTAGAGTAATAGAGGAAAGGAGGGAAGAATGAAGAAAAGCGAGGGAGAAGTAGAGAAAGGTGATCTTATAATAATTCTGCTTGTCGTTACGTTACTTAGCCTGTCGGTAATACTTTCATTTAATTAGAGGAAAAGAAAGAGAGGGAAGAGGATAAGGCGAATATTGAGGCAAATAGAGAAGTGTGCAGGATGTGTGATAGGAGGAATGTAATGTTTATTACATGGTTTAAAAGGTTAATTAAAGCTAGTTGTATAGAAGAGAGTTAGGAATATGATTGTAGCAGATGGGTGATGTTCTGATCACAAGAATAAAGAGAGATAGATGGTGGGTGCATAGGGCAAAGTAATTATTTTAATTAAACAAGGTTTTTTATATTACCTACAGATTAAAATGTGACTCGAGGCCTTGGCTTATAAGTTACCAATGATGTGGTTTTCAGTGTATGCCATGTTGCGTTAAACTTTTACCCACATGAAATTGTGACCCCTATATTTTACATAGAGAATAATGTATTTACTATACAATTTTCGGTTTTTAGATAAAAAATTGTGACCATGCAAAGTTTTTTCTGTTTATAGGAGAAGTGAAAAATAAGAGTGAATATTTTATGATTGCTGTGTATTAAGTCTATGAAAGCATTTATAAAGTATATGAATTTATGCATAAAATGCATTAAGTTATCAACGTTTCCAAAATTCTTTCGCTTTTCAATGGATAACTTTTCATCTCCAGTCACAAGTCGTTTCAAAAAAGGCAGGCTTTCATTCCATTTCAAAAACATATTACAAACAGAATACTGCTCCAAGCAATTCTTTTCTGAGAGTTTGTGAGGGACCCATTACATTATAGCAAGAAATGTATCCTAGCTTCACAAGGTGTTCATCAGCCATACTTTGAAGAACTTTCAACTCCTCTGCAAGATCTCTAGTCTTGATATTGGAGTTTTCTTCGATTTTTGCCTTCAAAACATCCACATCCAATTTTGAAGATCTTCCACTGCGACTGTCGTCTTCCAAGCTAAACTCTCCAGTTTTAAATTTCGCAAACCAGCTTCGAACAGTTGATTCACCTGCAGCATCATCACAAACTTTACAAATGTTTTTGAAAGTGTTTGCAGCATTTTCACATTTTTTCTTTAAGAAAAGCATTACAAAGTGAATATAAAATTTTTGGTTATCCATTTCAAATATCATTAAAGGGTAACCAGAACGAAAGATAAACGGATTTTTGGTGAGGAACAAAGACGAGATGCACTACCACTTCTAGCAACGCCAAAGTTTTAACTCTGTTACGTTTCTGGTGTATTCAATGAAGCATTGAAAAATTTAGCTTCAAAAAGACACTCAGACCTTTCTGAACAACTTAATACGAGTGTTCATATGGCGTACGTAAAGAAGAATCCCGTAAATATTTCATTTGTTTTCAGTTCACTTCATGTGGTGTCACGCACAAAATCCCGTTTTCTGAATGGGTAAAACTGATCACCCTATACTGACGCTGCTTTGGAAGCGAAGTTTACCCTTACTAAATCCAAGTTTCTATCAGCCTTCTCTAATTACACCCAAAGGCATATACAAGAACGATCAGTAAATAAGACCCACGATCTTAACACCAAAGTTAAGAAAGACCTTAAATTAAAAAATCGCATCAAAAACAGAGAGATTGTATGTTTCCCAACTGACAAATCAGGTAGGATGTCTGTTGACAATATATCTAATTACATTTCGAACATGCAACCACACATCAGAGACATGACAGAAACTACAACACTCGAATATATCGAGAACGAAAAAATCATTAATGCTTACATGGGGATGTGGAGTATCATTCTCCAGTCGGAGAAGCGCACAGCTAACAACTTCTTAACCACCAACAACGAAATCCCACCCCTATATGGCCTTCGCAAAGATCATAAGAGCCATATGGATCATATACTTGGGCCACCCACCCGACCCGTTTGTGGTGCCAACAATGCAAACAACCACAAAATATCATATTTTCTCTCACAATTCCTACAGCCGTTAATAGAGCTATCTGCGGATGTATGTGACAGTACTGAGGACCTCCTTAGCAGGATCCACGAATGCAACAACACGTGTGACCTCAGGAACCACATCGTAGGTAGCATGGATGTGGTATCACTATATCCCTCCATCGATGTAGACTTTGCTGTCGATAAATGTATAGAAATAGTTAGTGAGAGTGGTATGATATTTAAGAATGTGGATGTATATGAACTAGGGCTCTTCCTGGTCCTGACGTGTACCAATGAATACCTATCGCGAAATAGCCTATATTCTTGTCCCACCCGTAACAAACGAGGTAGACCACCTACCATTACCTCAGCATACAGAAAGACTCACTGTGAGCGCTGGAAGGGATGGACAAAGCCGGACTACCCACCTTCAAGTGCACACGACATTAGAACCACCATCGCACATGCTATCGGTGTCAGCCTGAGAATTACGCTGAAAACACATATTTTTAAGCTTGACAACAAACTGTATAAGCAGACGAAAGGCGGTGCTATTGGAGTGGGGATCGCCGGTGACGTTGCAAACCTCTTCATGGTATGGTGGGACAAACATTTTAAACAGTGCCTAGCAAACCGTAACATCCACTTGGCTATGTACTCTCGTTACGTCGACGACATTAACCTTGTTGTGAAATGTTATAATACAGACACAATTATGGGCCCTCTACCAAGTGAAGAACAGGTGATGACATCTATACAACACATACCTGACTCTATCCACAGCAATATAAAATTTACCATAGACTATCCCTCTAAACACCCCAGTAAACGATTACCCGTCCTAGATACTGAGCTATGGATAGAAGATGCTATGGTTAATGGAACCATTAAACCCTGTATACTCCACTCACACTATCAGAAACCGATGGCTAATCCACTAGTAATCCGTAGTGACTCAACATCCTAGTGGCAGACTTAATTAGAGTATTGAGGAATGTATCACCACTATGCCAACCACAAAAACGACAACAACACATCCAGCACTACATATTCCGAATGCAACGCTCCGGATACACACAAGACGATAGAGTCAGAGTGTACAAGAGAGCGAAAGCTAGATTCGAACGCATTCTAAGGAACGACGAAAACGGTATATGCCCCCTATACCGCAACAAGTTCTGGAATAGGTTAGAGAGGGACACCAACAAAAGGATGAGAAACGTTACTTGGTATGATAAGAGGAAATTTCACGGTGTAATGTTCGTTGACG